>NC_140178.1:96882363-96899863 GCF_963971535.1 Notolepis coatsorum
AGGAGTGTACTTCAGTTCCTCCGTAGAACTATTCCCCGTACTTCTGTAACCTCACACGCCTCTCCCCGGTTCCGAAGGTTCTCCTCATGCTCACCACACTCAACTCGCATGTTCTGAATGGTAACAGCGCTCCGTTCTCTTCCCATATTCTCTGTGCTTCAGCTCCATTGTAGAACTATTCCCCGCACCCAATTTTACATAGAGCTGCTCCCTCCAGTCAGAACACCCAAATCATTCTTTAATAACCGCGCTCCCTGACTCGAGTATCACCTTCTAGGGTTCTGGTAATCCCTCGAGCAGCGCACACTATTGCACGCACAAAGGACTACTGTGGCTTTCTGGCCAGAAAAACCGTAGCCAGTCGCAATACGACGCTCATAACCTGTCTCGCGAACCAGTCTCGGCGGTGTCGCTCTCTCCACCATAACTGACTTGAATGTTCTGAATAGCAACAGAGTTCTGTTCACTTCCCCATATTCACTGTGCTTCAGCTCTACTGTAGAACATACCCCGCACCCCATTTTACATAGAGCTTCCCCTCCCATTCAGAACACTCAATTCAATTATTTATTACTTCATGTTTACATGAGGTTAAATACTTTGCAAACCCCCCATGGTTCGAATCGAACACTCGTACACATCATAACACTCACCTCTTGGTAACTTCTCCGGTTACGCGAAGACGATCGATCTGTTGTTGTCCTCGTTGGTCGGAGTGAAGAAAGAAAAAAAAATTTCGTTTGTTGTTGTTCAAAAACGAGCGTTCTGAATTCTAGAGTCCGGCACCAAAATGCAGTAACTTCCTAGCTTAATCGTCCTACTCTGCGTTGTGATTTAAACCTTACAAAGCTCTTGGAAGTACTACTCTCGCCAAATGCAGATAACCAATGTATAATCTGGTTTCTGCTCGTACACCTGAGAGAGAACCACGGCACGGCCGTTGAATAAATCGAAGTCCGAGCAGTTTGAAGAGAATCCGTTTTTAATGAAAAAGGATTTCAATCAGATGTTACAAAAGAAATAATGTGCAATGAACCTACGAGAAGCATCCCCTATGCTGGAGGTTCGTAGAATTCAGGCTAAATTCTCAATAAAAAGGCTTGTCTATAAACATTTCTCGTGTCTCGGCTTCTTCAACGGTAGATTTGCTGCGTCGGTCTCTCTGCTGCTGGGTCTAGTGGAGAAAAAGAGTGTGTATTCTGTAGTCGCTTCCTGGTCTGGTCTCGTGGGGTTTTGTGTCTCTCTCCTAGCGAGGAGTTTGGCCATATCCAAATTTAGGCTCCGCCTCTAATGTTACGGCAAGCGGGCGTTTCCAAAACTCGCCTCGAGCTTTCTCATTGGAGAACACTTGTTTTTAGCTCTCCATTGGCTAAATCACTACAGTGACGTTTTGAACTGATTAGGTCACAGAGTGGATTCAACCGGTCCCTCTTTGATCAAATTGTCCCTTTGTTTCAAAAGAGACAGCTGCCCCCCCCCCTTTAGGGCTGTCTGGCGCCTTACAAGGCAGTTTCTTTAGTATCTTTGTATTCAATCTGTTCTGACCAGATGGTTCCAGAGCACTGGGTTGTAAAATCACCCATTTGTTGACTTTCCCAGGAAGATCAAACGGTCACTATCTCTCACTTAATCAGCGCCCGCCTGTTTCCTCTTCCCCTGCGGAAGTCTGAGACAGGCAGCTGCGGTATCAAGTGAGCGATGTGTCTCTTGTTTCTAGTGTTTATAGAGATAGAGGAGCGGGGGAGAGATTCTGTGAATGTATAGTACCTCTTGTTGTTTTGCCATTCTGTAATCGTTGCTTGTTGTACAATAATAATATATACACAGTTTGCTTTGGTGGAAATCTACCACACAAGCTATGCGGCTACATACAGGTGCTGACACCAGGCCACACACCGTTAGCTACTAGTAGTACTACAACAGCTAGTCGGCCAGTTTAGCTCCAGAGAGAGAGAGAGAGAGAGAGAGAGAGAGATGTCCACGGCGGGAATAGAATAGAGTTAATAGAATAGGTTAAAAACTCACCAAACGTCCAAGAGGATGGAGACAACCGCGTGGAGTTGACGAAGTTCATCTGCCAAACGACCATCCTCTTCATCTTGGCTGCATGCGCTGACTCTAGGTTAGCTAATGCTAGTTAGCCTTTAGCTAAGCTAGCTACTAGCCGACATCATCATGGCTATATCCCGACTGCATCATGACAAGGCTCCGGCCATTTGTCCCGCCAGCGAGAGGCCTTTCGTCAACGTTCCTTGGTGACCGACCGACCTCTTCGTCTTGGCTGGCATAACTAAGCATAATAGTCAAAAGCTGCACGCGCGAAATAGTCAAACGCAGCTGACTCACGCCGGCGTACTACACATGATGTAAGTAACCACTTACCACTCCCTTCGTTGAAACCAATAGTATGTCTGCTGCAGAGCCCCAGAGCTCCAATAGTGAGTATGTCACTGCAGACCCAGGAACAAGTCAGACACATTCTACAAACGTGTCTAATGTGAAATATATAAGCATATAAGCAAAACTAGATTTTAGGTCTGTGATGAAAAAGGGCCTCGCGGGAAGGGGGGCCTCGCAAAAAAAAAGAAAAAAAAAAAAAAAAGAAAAAAAAAAAAAAAATGCGAGGCCCCCCTTCCCACGAGGCCCTGTGCGACCGCACTGCTCGCACACCCCCAGAGGCGGCCCTGCGTGTCGTGTCATGTAGTGTTGTGTAGTGTTGATAGTGTAGTGTCGTGTCGTGTCGTGTCGTGTCGTGTTGTGTTGTGCTGTGTAGTGTAGTGTAGTGTATGCACATTTCTACAACTCTTAAGAAAGACTCAAAGTAAAGGCAGGTAATGTCTACAGACAGAACACTGCTGTCCCATATTTTACTAGACCCCATTCAAACAAACAATGCTTCGCACAGGAAGGGCTTCATCACGATACAGGATATGATATGAAACCCTTATAGAGCCATCAATCAGTAATTGTACCAATGGGGATCCGGGTGAACGGATAAGGCTCCTCCTCCAATCTCATCTAAAGGGTAAAAGATGCAAGTAAAAAAAGAAATACATTTATATATAAAAAAAAAAAGAGTAAGACAGAATCCAGATTATACAATATACTGTACAGATCATACTATTACAGGATACACCAATAATATATGGCATACAACACATAAATATGTACATAATATACAATATCTATAAGAAGCAAATAGATGTAGTGTAATGTGTATGTGTATGTATAAAGAAAAAGTGTAATGTGAAATCTTTCCCCCCTACTCATCCTTTCATATCTGCTTTAGCATACATCCCTCCCCTCCTATTCTGTCCACCAGACATATTACATCCTTTCTAATGAGATAAGACTAATGCATGGCCCCTAATACTCTTTATAGTCCTATCCGTTGAAGATGAAAGTTGTTCTCATCAGCCAACACCCGCCCCCCTCCCATGCTGTCATCTCATGTATATATTCATTAAAACACGTAGCCTCCTCCATCCTAACGCGGTGACATTACTTTTTTAATTCTTCTGTCTAAATTCTTCCTATTCTAAGTCGTGTAAACAGGTGTTCTATGAGAAGATTGGAAATGTGGCTTGGGGGGCTATTGCCTGCATGATTGGAACTCGATTCGTACACCATTTATTGACGTCTTAATGTAGCCTATACGCGTAGTAGAAGATGGGAGCAAACCATGGGCGCAGTTTGACCCAACCCCAATACCACCCTCCCCCTAGGCCCTACCCCTCGATTTTGCACATGGCAGCGTAGGGTAGGGTGTCCCGATTATTTCGTGGAGGGAGGGGTCGTGGTCATGTAGCCGTCCAACTGTCCTCCATACCGAGTGTTGTCAGACGCTGGCGTGAAACGGAGGGGTTGGAGGGAGAACATAAAGGACTTTACGCTTCCTTAGTGATGTGTATATTTTGTACGTATTGGCCTATTTGGTTTTCACAGAACTTGACAATCTAATCTAAAATGGACGTTGTTTTGTGTTCATCTTGATGTCGAATCCATATTACACTTAAATGAACCACTACTTTTGTACTTTGAATGACTGTAACCCGGGGTTAAAGAGGGGTTTGGCAGGTGGGGGAACCCTAAGTTCCGGTGTAGCGGTGCATCAGGGGAAAATGACTCACCTCAAAATAACTCCCAAATTGACTTGTACTGTAAGCTCTGGTGGACTTGTTGTCTTTATGGACAGGCTGTGCTGCTGTGGTGAACTTGTTGTCTTTATGGACAGGCTGTGCTGCTCTGGTGGACTTGTTGTCTTTATGGACAGGCTGTGCTGCTCTGGTGGACTTGATGTCTTTATGGACAGGCTGTGCTGTGCTGCTCTGGTGGACTTGTTGTCTTTATGGACAGACTGTGCTGCTCTGGTGGACTTGTTGTCTTTATGGACAGGCTGTGCTGCTCTGGTGGACTTGATGTCTTTATGGACAGGCTGTGCTGCTGTGGTGGATTTGATGTCTTTATGGACAGGCTGTGCTGTGCTGCTCTGGTGGACTTGTTGTCTTTATGGACAGACTGTGCTGCTCTGGTGGACTTGTTGTCTTTATGGACAGGCTGTGCTGTGCTGCTCTGGTGGACTTGTTGTCTTTATGGACAGACTGTGCTGCTCTGGTGGACTTGTTGTCTTTATGGACAGGCTGTGCTGCTCTGGTGGACTTGTTGTCTTTATGGACAGGCTGTGCTGCTCTGGTGGACTTGATGTCTTTATGGACAGGTTGTGCTGTGCTGCTCTGGTGGACTTGTTGTCTTTATGGACAGACTGTGCTGCTCTGGTGGACTTGTTGTCTTTATGGACAGGCTGTGCTGTGCTGCTCTGGTGGACTTGTTGTCTTTATGGACAGACTGTGCTGCTCTGGTGGACTTGATGTCTTTATGGACAGGCTATGCTGTGCTGCTCTGGTGGACTTGATGTCTTTATGGACAGGCTGTGCTGTGCTGCTGTGGTGGACTTGATGTCTTTATGGACAGGCTATGCTGTGCTGCTCTGGTGGACTTGTTGTCTTTATGGACAGACTGTGCTGCTCTGGTGGACTTGTTGTCTTTATGGACAGACTGTGCTGCTCTGGTGGACTTGATGTCTTTATGGACAGGCTATGCTGTGCTGCTCTGGTGGACTTGATGTCTTTATGGACAGGCTGTGCTGTGCTGCTGTGGTGGACTTGATGTCTTTATGGACAGGCTGTGCTGCTCTGGTGGACTTGTTGTCTTTATGGACAGGCTGTGCTGTGCTGCTGTGGTGGACTTGTTGTCTTTATGGACAGGCTGTGCTGCTCTGGTGGACTTGTTGTCTTTATGGACAGGCTGTGCTGTGCTGCTGTGGTGGACTTGATGTCTTTATGGACAGGCTGTGCTGCTGTGGTGGACTTGATGTCTTTATGGACAGGCTGTGCTGCTCTGGTGGACTTGATGTCTTTATGGACAGGCTGTGCTGCTCTGGTGGACTTGTTGTCTTTATGGACAGGCTGTGCTGCTGTGGTGGACTTGATGTCTTTATGGACAGGCTGTGCTGCTCTGGTGGACTTGTTGTCTTTATGGACAGGCTGTGCTGCTGTGGTGGACTTGATGTCTTTATGGACAGGCTGTGCTGTGCTGCTGTGGCTCTGGGCTGTGCTGCTGCTCTACATGGGCTGTCATACTATAATGGCTGCTTTCCAACCCCTAGCCATGGTATAAAAGTGGAATTTGGCAAGTGATACTGAAGAGCATCATCAGCTTAAACTCACATTGCTGAGTGCTACCCTTGACCTAACCTAACAGAGACCATGGACACCACAGCCTGCCCTGCACCAGGCCAAGTTAGTCCATTACTGTAAACTTGACCATAATACACACACATACACATACACTCACACACACACACATACACATACACATACACGCACACACACACATACACATACACTCACACACACGCACACACACACACACACGCACACACACACACTCACACACGCATACATACACACACACTCACACAGGGACGTGCACAGGACTTTAGAGGGGCAGGTGCTCAAAGGCTGAAAAGGGCACTACACTTGTGTGTATATATTAAGCGAGCGCTCGTAGCGCACAAGCACGATTTGTAAGGGCCCTTTTCGGGCGGGGGGCCCCCTTTTTATGCTTTTTGGGGGGTTTTGGTGATCAAATATTGAATATTGAACTATAATAATCAGTGCAGGAGCTCACTTATCCTTGAAAGACACTTTTATCACTGACTTAAAAGGCCCATACATCTCCATAAATGTTCAGGGGGGAGGGAATAAGTGCTTACCCTACAGACCCCAAGAAGTGCTGTATATTCTGTATTGTTTAATATAAATGCATTTTTTATTCCAATCCCGATTTGTATTTGAGATTCCCAAATCCCATCGGACTTGACTTCTTTGTGTCCCTCAATGAGTGTAATACCAGCATTCAACAGCGGTTTCTATCATGATCATCATCACCACCCACGCTATGCATAAAATATATAGGTCCGCGTAGGGCTGGGCGATATA
The DNA here is from genome assembly GCF_963971535.1 of Notolepis coatsorum. Classification (NCBI taxonomy): domain Eukaryota; kingdom Metazoa; phylum Chordata; class Actinopteri; order Aulopiformes; family Paralepididae; genus Notolepis; species Notolepis coatsorum. The sequence goes on from NC_140178.1 coordinate 96,888,864, forward strand.
ACGATAACGATAAATATCGTGATATATTTTAATAATCGATATCGAATATCGAAATTAAAAAAAAATCGAAAAATCGTTTTTTTTTTCTTTTTTTTTTACCTGCAACAGGGCAGTTTTAAAACCAGAGACTTGTCTTTCTTGCCTGCAACTTAAAGTAATGGCTTTGCTTGTCCAAATGACAATACTGACCAAATTCAGATTTCTTTTTCTCTTGTCCATTTATTTTGTTTGCTTTCTAATTTAAAATACATTTTGAAACCGTCTGTACACAGTAGGCTATGTGTGCTAGCAGAACTAGACTCCAGTCACGAGTCACAGTGCACATGTGCGGTGGTTTGTCCACCAAAAAAGCGCCAAAAGATCGAAAATAAACTAGCAGAGCCAGAACTGTTCAACTCCTCTGGAGCCACAGCCAGCAGAGAAGCCGGTTTACTTTAGCTTTTAAACCAGCTGCAGCCTGAGAACTGGAGTGTGAGGGGATGTAACACTAAAGATGGCGGCAATGACAAAGAATTGCTGCAAAATAAACATACATCTGTTGTTAAAAAAAAAAAAAAAAAAAAAAAAAAATTATTTTTTTTTATACTTATAACAATTCGATAATTATCGATATCGAGAAATAAAATAAAATTATCATATCGTTATCGCGATATGATTTTTTTCCATATCGCCCAGCCCTAGGTCCGCGGAGAGGCATGCTGAGGAGGCCGTGCAAACTGCAATGGAATATGGGGCATCTCTCTCTCTTTACCTAATATTTTGATTCTATCCTGACATTTTTCAGTTGGAAGGGCAGTCTATATGTGTAACAGTAAAAAAAAAAAAAAAAAAAAAACATTCAAAAAGGGCACTTTTTTGATGAGGCTCAAAAAGGCAGGTGCTCAGGCACCCCTTGGCCTCTATGTGTGCACGTGCCTGCACTCACACACGCATACATGCACACACACACACAGATGTGAAACGGAGGGGTAGAAGGGAGAACATAAAGGACTTACGTTTCTGTAGTGATGTGTATATTTTGTACATACGTCATGTGTATATTTTGTACGTATTGGCCTATTTCGTTTTCACAGAACTTGACAATCTATGAATTTAGATTCAGATTGAGATTTCTTTATTCGCCATTTTGTACAGGTACAAAATGGAACGTGATTTGACATTACAGTGCATGATTGATATTTTCACAAATAGGAACAACATGATAATAATAATGATAAATAAATAAGTAAGTGCAAAACAGGACAGAACAGTGAGACAACAATAAGACAGTAAAGTGCAGTGGTAGGGGACATGGAAACAGTGCAGCAGAGTTCAAGTCCAGAGGTCCAGCCCTAGCAGCTCGCCATAGAGGGGGGGGGGGGAGCAGGGGGACACCTGACTAATTTACCAGGCGAGCTGCTGAGGGGAAGAAGCTGAGTCTATGGCGGGACCTTAATGTCTTGGGCAGCCGTAGCCGCCTGCCGTGGGGGAGCATGGTGAAGAGGTCGTGACCCGGGTGGGCGGGGTCTGCCATGATCTTCCTCGCCCTCCTCAAGGCCCTGGAGGAATGTAGGGACTCGAGGGAGGGAAGGGGGTAGCCGATCACCCTCTCCGCTGATCGTATCACCCGCTGCAGCTTGTCCCTGACCGTGGCTGCAGGGAACCAGGTGATGATGGAGGGTGAGGATGGACTGGATGATGGCAGTGTAGAACTGGACCATCATAGTCCTCGGCAGCCTAAACTTCCTCAGCGGACGTAGGAAGAACATCCTCTTCCGGGCCTTTTTATTGAGAGCGATGGTGTTCAGCTCCCATTTCAGGTCCCGGGAGAGTGTCATGCCGAGGAAGCGGCAGGACTCCACAGAGGCCACCGGGGTGCCTCCCAGAATGATCGGGGTGGGGGGGGCTGCCTTCTGCCTGAAGTCCACTACCATCTCCACTGTTTTCTGGGCGTTGAGGTCCAGGTTGTTGCAGCTGCACCAGCTCAGCAGCCTCTCGATCTCCCTCCTGTAGGCGGACTCGTCCCCCCTGGATATGAGACCCACCAGGGTGGTGTCGTCCGCAAACTTCAGGAGTTTGACCGAGGGGTGCAGAGAGACGCAGCACACATAGCAGACGACTTCAAACTGGAAATGGTAACAACAGATGAGGTACTCAAAAAACTGAGCGCCCTCCAACCTAACAAGGCCACTGGCCATGACAACATCCCCTCCAAATTCCTCAGAGACTCAGCAGCCGCCATCACCCCAGTCATCACACACATAATAAACCTCTCCATAAAACAGGGACACGTCCCCAAGGACTTCAAAATCGCGAGAGTGACCCCTCTGCACAAAAAAGGCAGTAAATTAGACCCAGGCAACTACCGCCCTGTTTCTATCCTTACCTCCATCTCGAAAGTCATGGAAAAAATTGTATACGAACAGGTCGAAAAATACCTAGTGGAAAAAAATCTAATCTACATATTCCCATCTGGCTTCAGAACATCCCACTCCACTGACACATGCCTTCTCTATTTAAACGACCACATCAAACAAGAGGTGGACGCGGGCAAATACTGCGGCATGGTCATGCTGGACCTACAAAAGGCCTTCGACACTGTCAATCACACCATTCTGATTGACAAGCTAAAAGCAATTGGTTTTGATAGTCTATCAGTGAGCTGGATGCAATCCTACCTGGAGGGGAGAGAGCAGATGGTGGAGGTAAACGGTACCCTATCCCCCCCCTCACAGTAAGCTGTGGTGTTCCACAAGGAAGCATACTAGGTCCGCTACTCTTCCTAATTTATGCAAATGACATGTCGTCAGCTTGTGACTGCAACTTGTTCCTGTTTGCGGACGACTCAGCCCTGCTGGTCTCTGACAAGAACAAGTTACAGGTTGAAAAAACCCTCAGCTCAGAACTAGGCAAAATCTGCATATGGCTCGCTGATAACAAACTATCATTACACATGGGCAAAACAGAGTCCATTCTCTTCGGTTCAAATAACAAACTCAGCAAGACCGACGGCTTCTCAGTTACAGTGGGTGACAATATTGTCACAAGGAAAGAAGATATTACCTACCTGGGTTCCATCCTAGACGCAAATCTTTCCTGTGACAAAATGGCATCCAATGTAATAAAAAAAGTCAACCAACGAACTCGATTCTTGTACCGGATCTCCTCACTGGTAAACAAGAATACCCTGAAGACTCTGGCAGGAGCACTCATTCAAGGGTACTACGACTATGCTTGCACCTCATGGTACCAAAGCACCTCAAAGGTGCTAAAAACAAAATTACAAACATCTCAAAACAAACTGGTCAGACTACTGCTTGACCTTACTCCTAGAACCCACCTCACCCCTGCCCACTTTGACAACTTAGGATGGCTTAGAGTAGACGACAGAGTACAGCAACTTGCAATGGGCCTGGTCTACAAGATACACTACACGACCAAGGTACCCATGTACATGTCAAAATACTTCCCAAAGGTCAGTGAATACCACGATCACAACACCAGAGGGAGCTCCACAAATCATGTTAAACCCAGATTCGGCTCAAACAAGGGACTAAACACGTTTCGCAATTATGCCACATCAATGTGGAACGCCCTACCCAAAGCTGTAAAGGAATGTGAATCACTACCCACTTTCAAAAACACTCTCAAAAAACACCTACGGGAGACTGCAATTCGAAACTGGCCCCTGTAAATGTCCTAACACAACCCCCTCCAATGTACAGTAAATTACCAAGTATGGTCTTGTCAATATTCCAATGTACAGTTTTGTTTGTACAGTTGTACAGTGTACAGTGTCCCCCACCCACCCCTCCTACCCAACCCCACCCCCCCACTCCTACCCAACCCCCCCCCCCCCCCCCCACCCACCCAACCACCTCCAATGTACAGTCCCCCCCCCCCCCCACCTACCCAATCCAATGTACAGTTTATACGGCAAATGTATATACTTTTTTTTTCTGGGCTCTCTTTGTATCACAAACAGTACTGTATTTACAAATATGGTATGTCATAAATATATAGATGTAGCAGTACTGTCTATCTGTATGTCATGTATGTCATATATGTTACGATGAATTGAAAATGGGGGACCCTGATGTAAACAAGACGAAAGTCTTTCTCTGGTCTGCATCCCCTTAACAATTGTATGTATTGAGCTGTACTGTACTGTACCCATTCTGCAATCTGTTAATACAGTTTTCAATCAATCAATCAATCAAGCTGTTGGTGTACAGGGAGAATAGTAGTGGGGACAGAACACAGCCCTGTGGGGAGCCAGTGCTGATGGACTTGGGATCGGAGATGTTAATTCCCAACTTCACCCGCTGTGACCTGTTTGTCAGGAAGTCCGTAATCCACCTGCAGGTAGAGTCCGGCACCTGCAGCAGGGACATCTGGTGCTCCAGGATGTGCGGGAGTATGGTGTTGAAGGCTGAGCTGAAGTCCACCAACAGAATCCTGGCGTAGGTCCCTGCAGTGTCCAGGTGTTCCAGGACATAATGCAGAGCCATGTTCACAGCATCGTCCGTGGAACGGTTGGCTCTGTATGGAAACTGCAGGGGGTCCAGAAGAGGGTCTGTGGTGGACTTCAGGTGGGCCAGGACAAGGCGCTCAAAGACCTTCATGACCACAAACGTCAGGGCGACCGGTCTGTAGTCGTTAAGGCCTGTGACCTTGGCCTTCTTGGGGACAGGGATGATGGTCCAGGCCTTAAAACACGCTGGGACCCGACACAGCTCCAGTGAGGTGTTAAAAATGTTAGTGAACACTGGGGACAGCTGGTCGGCGCAGTGCTTCAAGGTGGCAGGTGAAATAGAGTCAGGACCGGCTGCCTTCCAGGGGTTTTGACTCTTGAACAGGCGGTTCACCTCTCTTTCTGTGACAGAGAGTGGGCGGGGGGGGGAGGAGGAGGGGGGAGGGGTGGCGGGAGAGGGGAAGAATGACGGCAGAACATTACAAACAAACCTGTTTTAAAAAAAATTGCTATAGACAATGCATTTACATTAATTATTGTCACATGACAACATGTTTGCACCATATTTAGCAGAAGCTCATTTCCATATACAAAAAACTAGTGATGCACGATATATCGGCCGCCGATATAATATCGGCCGATATGGCAGTTTTTTTACACATCGGTATCGGTCCGATATCGGTCCGATATCAAGTCCCTACATTCCTCCAGGGCCTTGAGGAGGGCGAGGAAGATCATGGCAGACCCCACCCACCCGGGTCACGACCTCTTCACCATGCTCCCCCACGGCAGGCGGCTACGGCTGCCCAAGACATTAAAGTCCCGCCATAGACTCAGCTTCTTCCCCTCAGCAGCTCGCCTGGTAAATGAGTCAGGTGTCCCCCTGCTCCCCCCCCTCCCCCCTCTATGGCGAGCTGCTAGGGCTGGACCTCTGGACTTGAACTCTGCTGCACTGTTTCCATGTCCCCTACCACTGCACAGCTTGTGACTGCAACTTGTTCCTGTTTGCGGACGACTCAGCCCTGCTGGTCTCTGACAAGAACAAGTTACAGGTTGAAAAAACCCTCAGCTCAGAACTAGGCAAAATATGCATATGGCTCGCTGATAACAAACTATCATTACACATGGGCAAAACAGAGTCCATTCTCTTCGGTTCAAATAACAAACTCAGCAAGACCGACGGCTTCTCAGTTACAGTGGGTGACAATATTGTCACAATTCAAACTCACAGCTCACTTTAATTTATACAAAGACGCCATGGGCGCATACAATAAGGCAATACAACTTGCGAGAAAGGAATATTTTTCCAAAATGATCTCAGAAAATATGGGTAACTCCAGGGTACTTTTTTCCACCATCGACAGGCTGATTAACATGCCACCCCCCCCCCCATATACCACAGCCACAAAATGTGAAGAGTTCGCAGTTTTCTTTAATGAAAAGATATCTTTGATTAGAGCAAGCATTGCCTCTGATATAGATCTGGCTGTGAGTGGCAACCCACCTGAGATAACTATGGGGGAATTCACATGTATTACATTACCTGACCTCTGTAAGATTGTCTCTGAGTGTAATTCCGCCACCTCCTGCCTTGATCCTATACCAACAGCATTTCTCAAGCGGGTGTTCGATAGTGTCTCAAATCATGTCCTTGAAATCATAAATATGTCGCTTCAAACAGGCACTTTTCCAGATGCATTCAAAATGGCTGTAGTAAAACCACTACTAAAGAAAACAAACTTAGATGTAAACGAACTAAAAAGCTATAGGCCAATATCGAACCTTCCATTTATCAGCAAGATATTAGAAAAGATAGTCTCAGTACAAATAAACTCCTTTCTCAAAGATAATAACATCATGGAGGAATTACAATCAGGTTTCAGAACAAATCACAGCACTGAAACTGCCCTTACTAAAATAGTTAGCGACCTCAGGCTAAACTCCGATGCTGGTAAAGTCTCAATTCTTGTCCTATTGGACCTTAGTGCAGCGTTCGATATGATTGACCATAATATCCTGATCAGTCGTCTTGAAAGACTGGTTGGTTTTTCCGGCCATGTACTAAATTGGCTCATAACATGACAATTAAGCTTGGAGACAATGTATCCGAGAAACATGACAGCAACTTTGGAGTTGCACAAGGAAGCTGCCTTGGACCATTACTCTTCTCGCATATATGCTGCCCCTCGGGGACATCATTCGAGACCACAATGTATGCTTCCATAGTTATGCTGATGATACACAACTATATATCACCGCAGAACCAAATAACACTACAGCCATACAGTCCATTACAAACTGTCTTTTAGCAATAAATAAGTGGATGAACAATAACTTCCTAAAATTAAACGAAAGCAAGACCGAAATCCTATTGATCGGCCCAAAAGCGAAAAGGGAAGTGCTGTGTGAAAACCTGGGGAGTCTGTCATCCTATGTAAAGACTGAGGTTACAAGCCTAGGTGTCATCTTGGACTCAGACCTGACCTTTAAGTCTCATATTAATAAGGCCATGAAAACGTCATTCTTCCACCTAAGAAACATAGCGAAAGTAAGACCATTCGTAAATAAAAAGGATGCCGAGACACTAATTCATGCTTTTATCTCAAGCCGGCTTGACTATTGTAATGCACTGTTCACTGGTCTTCCCAAAGCAACCATTAGGAAGCTTCAGCTTATCCAAAACTCTGCAGCTCGATTACTAACTCGTACAAAGAGAAGAGAACATATCACTCCAGTCCTAGCCACTCTGCACTGGCTTCCAATAACTCATAGAATTGATTTTAAGGTCCTTTTCCTGACATATAAAGCTCTTAATGAGCAAGGCCCAAAATACATAGCAAATTCCCTAGTTAGTTATCTGCCCTCAAGAACGCTACGGTCATCCACTACAGGTGTATTAGACACACCCAGAAACCAAAAGAGGATCGGAAGTATGGCATTTGCCAACCATGCCCCAAAACTATGGAACACACTACCAACACACATCAGGAACGCCAGCTCCATACACATTTTTAAAGGAAAATTTAAAACGTACCTATACAGTCTAGCTTACAAATAGTGTACCATGCCTTAGGGAAAGCAAGTATCTTATTGAAATGTTTTTATTATTATGTTTTTATTTTTTATGTATTGATCTTTTACTGAAATGTTATTTTACTGTACTTTGCCTATTGCCGTACTTTTATTACTGTTGTCTTATTAATGTGATGCTTTATTTTTAGTACCCAGAGCTGCTAACTGGCTAACGTTATGAGAGCTAACGTTGCTACCTACTGTACCCGGAGCCAGGGGTGCAGTGCTGGGCATACGCGGTCAAACGACGTTTGGGCTTCGTCACTGAGGCAGAAGTACGCGCATCCTATTATTATGCAAAGGTCATAAGTGCTGGCCGGCCACACAAAAATGACTTGTCGCGCCGTATACCCCGGCCGCCGGCACCTATCACCTAGACTTTGCATAATAATAGGATACCGACAACCAAATACAAGCCCTGTAGGTGGCGGGTTGCTTGATCTCCCGACTGGAAGGATGAGACAAGTTGTATCATCTGTTCTGTGCGCAACCGAGGGAACATGTATGCGCGTGCACGTGGCATTTGGCCTTGGCCCATATTGCGACTGCACCACTGCCCGGAGCTGCTAACTGGCTAACGTTATGAGAGCTAACGTTGCTACCTACTGTACAAGTGCATTGGTTTAGTGCACTTCCTACTTCCTACTTCCGGTTGCTGCTGAACAAGTACAAGTGCATTGGTTTAGTGCACTTCCTACTTCCTAACTGGCTAATGTTATGAGAGCTAACGTTGCTACCTACTGTACAAGTGCATTGGTTTAGTGCACTTCCTACTTCCTACTTCCGGTTGCTGCTGAACAAGTACAAGTGCATTGGTTTAGTGCACTTCCTACTTCCTACTTCCGGTTGCTACTGAACGGACGTGTTTGTGCGGACCTGTTCTCCCAAACTTTCTTGACTGTTTTCCTTTTTACGTTATTTTTTCTTTTAAAAAAACATTTTTTAACCATTGATCTTAACTGATCACTGTGACTTTATTGCTTGTATCGTTATATATGCCTATGTTTGTGTACAGCACTTACATGACATGTATGAAAGGTGCTTTATAAATACTTACTTACTTACTTACTTACTTACTTACTTACTTACTTACTTACTTACTTACTTACTTACTTACTTACTTACTTACTTACTTACTTACTTACTTACTTACTTACTTACTTACTTACTTACTTACTTACTTACTTACTTACTTACTTACTTACAAGGAAAGAAGAAATTACCTACCTGGGTTCCATCCTAGAGGCAAATCTTTCCTGTGATAAAATGGCATCCAATGTAATAAAAAAAAGTCAACCAACAAACTCGATTCTTGTACCGGATCTCCTCACTGGTAAACAAGAATACCCTGAAGACTCTGGCAGGAGCACTCATTCAAGGGTACTACGACTATGCTTGCACCTCATGGTACCAAAGCACCTCAAAGGCGCTAAAAACAAAATTTCAAACATCTCAAAACAAACTGGTCAGACTATTGCTTGACCTTACTCCTAGAACCCACCTCACCCCTGCCCACTTTGACAACCTATTATGGCTTAGAGTAGACGACAGAGTACAGCAACTTGCAATGGACCTGGTCTACAAGATACACTACACGACCAAGGTACCCATGTACATGTCAAAATACTTCCCAAAGGTCAGTGAATACCACGATCACAACACCAGATGGAGCTCCACAAATCATGTTAACCCAGATTCGGCTCAAACAAGGGACTAAACACGTTTCGCAATTATGCCACATCAATGTGGAACGCCCTACCCAAAGCTGTAAAGGAATGTGAATCACTACCCACTTTCAAAAACACTCTCAAAGAACACCTACGGGAGACTGCAATTCGAAACTGGCCCCTGTAAATGTCCTAACACAACCCCCTCCAATGTACAGTAAATTACCAAGTATGGTCTTGTCAATATTCCATTGTACAGTTTTGCTTGTACAGTTGTACAGTGTCCTCCACCCACCCACCCCTCCTACCCAACCACCTCCAATGTACAGTCCCCCCCAACCCCACCCCACCTACCCAACCTCCTCCAATGTACAGTTTCTACGTCAAATGTATATACTCTCTTTTCTGGACTCTTTTCGTATCACAAACAGTACTGTATTTGCAAATCTGGTATGTCATAAATGTATAGATGTAGCAGTACTGTCTATCTGTATGTCATGTATGTCATGTTATGATGAATTGAAAATGGGGGACCCTGATGTAAACAAGACAAAAGTCTTTCTCTGGTCTGCATCCCCTTAACAATTGTATGTATTGAGCTGTACTGTACTGTACCCATTCTGCAATCTGTTAATACAGTTTTCAATCAATCAATCAATCAATATAAAAAAATTATAATACAAAAATTATATTTTTATTTTTTTACATGTTTTGGCCTTAAAGGGGAACTCCAACATTTTGGGAAATTAGCTTATTTAACATCTTCCCTGGAGTTAGACAAGAAGATACATACCTTTTTTGTCTCTGTGCGTGCATTTTAGCTTTGGGAATAGATGCTCCGTTAGCATAGCTTAGCTTCATCACTGGAAGTGAGGCAGGACAGTAGCCTTACAGTGCCTTACAGTGTATTGCAAGGTCTGACATTGACCAAATTTGATATGCATGACCTTGGTGGGCTCTAGGTCAACTCCTGAAAAGGGGGTCAATGTCAGACCTTGCAATCAAAAGTTAGGGGGCGCACTGAAATTATGGCAAGGGTTATTAGCCCCCTAACTTTTGATTGGAAAGTCTGACATTGACCCCCTTTTCAGGAGTTGACCTAGAGCCCACCAAGGTCATGCATATCAAGTTTGGTCAATGTCAGACCTTGCAATACACTGTAAGGCACTGTAAGGCTACTGTCCTGCCTCACTTCCAGTGATGAAGCTAAGCTATGCTAACGGAGCATCTATTCCCAAAGCTAAAATGCACGCACAGAGACAAAAAAGGTATGTATCTTCTTGTCTAACTCCAGGGAAGATGTTAAATAAGCTAATTTCCCAAAATGTTGGAGTTCCCCTTTAAATAGTTTCAAAATATCGGTCATTTCTGAAAATAAGTTACAAAGGTAAAAAAAAAAATTGTTTTGTAAAATAGCTCTTTATTTGATTATGATAAAAAAAAGTGTTTTCTATACAGAGATATCGACATCTGTAAATATCGGTATTGGCCACAATTTTCACATCGGTGCATCACTACAAAAAACATTAAATACAAACAGTGCAAAAGTTCAAAACACGTAAAATGCCACTCAACATGCACAGGACACACAGCATAAAGAGTGCAAGATTTCAAAATACATACAGTACACGTAGAAATGCAACACAACATGCACATACACACAGCACAATGCCAAACAACTCAACTATTCTTGACGCTTAAAATACAAGACAGAATTCAAAAATACAAAGTAAAAATAACTGAGTCCCTTGTGTAATCATCTACTGTATATATATATATAATATATATATATATATATATATATTAAA
>NC_140178.1:96904863-96969567 GCF_963971535.1 Notolepis coatsorum
AGCTCATTTGATGGTATATCACTGTGATCAGAACCAGCCCTTCAAGCATATCAAACACTACCTAGGGGCCCTTCTCTCTAGGGGCCCTTCTCTCTAGGGGTCCATCTCTCTAGGGGCCCTTCTCTCTAGGGGTCCATCTCTCTAGGGGCCCTTCTCTCTAGGGGCCCTTCTCTCTAGGTGTTTTAACCCATTCTCTGCCACCACTTTGATCATCCTAAACCATTCTCTGCCAGCGCTATTTGTCTATGGAGATGTTCACCTTCTTTGCAGGGCTATAACTTTTTTAATTGTATTGCTAAATTGACATTACTATGGCCCATTCAACATCAATTATCTATCGTTCAGGATGTAGCAACCCACCTCTCTCTAGGGACCCATATCTCTCTAGAGACCCACCTCTCTCTAGGGACCTCTCTCTAGGGACCCATATCTCTCTAGAGACCCACCTCTCTCTAGGGACCTCTCTCTAGGGACCCATCTCTCTCTAGGGACCCACCTCTCTTGAGGGGCCCCACCAATGAAAAATAAAGGGAAATGAGTGAAAAACCAAAAAGCTAAAGATATCTCAGGAGATCAATACGTGGACAGTCAAGAAATCTTGAATTGTCTGCATTTATTGATACTGTGATAAATCCAGGATTTACATTCATTTTCCCCTCCTTGATGCATGCATGCACACTGGCAGAGATGGCATTTACTGGAACTCTGCACTTTACACTTTATATATATATATATATATATGCCTAGATGTACTGTAGTTTAAAACAACTTCTTCCTCAGCAGATAGTCTGCCATGCTGACGATGTGTCCTGTAGTGTCAGCAGCTGCTATGCCTGCTTTTAGGGCCTGAAATAAAGTGACCGTCAGCTCTACCTAGACACTAGATAACAGACGCTGGTCCAGGTGCCACGACAGACAGACAATTATTATGATATATATTTATGAATCTCTGTTTACTCCTCCCATGTGTTTAGGGTCTTACACCAAAATACATAACGCATCAAGTCTGCACGGAAGGTAACTTTTTCTCATTCCACCACAAACCTTCCCGTTTAACCACCTCAGTAAATCTGGACAGATGTCATTTCACTCGTTAATAAAGTCGATAAATGTTTGTTTGGTCTTAATTGACTGAGACATTGTTAGTCAATAACCCCCCCCCCCCCGCCCCCATGCTGAATGAGTAATTTCCTGCATCGTTATGAGCACATGTCTGGTAAGCACCAGATCTAAAGAGATCTTTCTGTCTGATTGCATGTGGGAAACACAGATTCACAGATTTGTTGATTGAATCGACTATTCAATTAGTCGACAAAGTTCTGTGACTATTAGTCAACTATTAGAGACTTCAATCTAAGGGTTGTGTTTCAAGAGAAGGTTGGCTGGTGAGAGACGCAGGCAGAACCGCTGGATCGGGTCTCTCTAGTGACCCATCTCACGGTCCTCAACAGAACCGCTGGATCGGGTCTCTCTAGTGACCCGTCTCACGGTTCTCGACAGAACCGCTGGATCGGGTCTCTCTAGTGACCCGTCTCACGGTTCTCGACAGAACCGCTGGATCGGGTCTCTCTAGTGACCCGTCTCACGGTTCTCGACAGAACCGCTGGATCGGGTCTCTCTAGTGACCCGTCTCACGGTTCTCGACAGAACCGCTGGATCGGGTCTCTCTAGTGACCCGTCTCACGGTCCTCGACAGGACGAGAGCCAGGCTTCCTCTGACTGGGCTTCACCACATCAGCTGAGAGCCGCTGTCAAAGATGATGGGGGAATCTGCCTCTGGAAGCCTGAGAGAGGGATCTCATCATCATTATCTACCACAGCAGTTCTCAAACTACGGGTCGCGACCCAAAGTGGGGCCGTGGGTAGGTGACAGTAGGGTCGCATTGGCAAGTAAAAAAGAAAAAAAATCTCAATAATTTTTTTTATGTTCTGGCAACATATTTTGGCTAAATATGCCAAACATTAAACAATGCTGATTAGTTCCGTGAGAACGCTCTAGAAACTCTGTGGTGGCCTTCAGTGATCAGCATGACACATCAGGGATTATCTGTTCTGATTCTATAAAATTAGAAGCAACCATCAGGGTAGATGATTGAATAGAACATGTCCACTCTATCTATTCTGATTCTATAATGAAGAAGCAACCATCAGGGTAGATGATTGAATAGAACATGTCCACTCTATCTATTCTGATTCTATAATGAAGAAGCAACCATCAGGGTAGATGATTGAATAGAACATGTCCACTCTATCTATTCTGATTCTATAATGAAGAAGCAACCATCAGGGTCTACCACATCTTCATGTGTCTCTGATAGGCCTTTTCCACCTCATTTTGAACCGTTTCAAGCATTTCGACCAAAGACTGGTATTGGTTCGGAACCCGAGTGGGTATGCAGTGGTCTGCCGCTTTTACCTATACTGTCATACAACACGAAAGGAATACTAAGTTCAGATACAAGTTAACATTAGTAATTTGTGCATACTGCATTTAAATCCAAAACAGGGGACCTTTCAGTTTGCCCAGGCGAGTTGGGAGTGCAGGCACAGCTGTCAGTTAGTTCGTGTGAGGAATGGCTATTAGTGATCAGTGGACAAGACTGGCTAAATCACATCATATTCCCTAGCATCTGCTGTTTGGGTGCATTACAGATTTAGTTTAGTCCGTGATAGAGATGGATTAACAGGGTTTGCACAAGGTCCTTGAAGTGCTTAACTCATTGATTGCCAACTATTAGATGGGGCCCGTTGTAGCAATGCCACGCTTTAAAAGATAGGAGTGTGTCACCTTGTTTGTAGAGCTATAACTATATTCTATATTATAGCTATGTATCCAATGTCATTGTCATTTGACAGTATGAACCTTCCGTTCAATATGCCATAAAGAAATATTTTTTTCATCAATACGTTCCCGTTTTATACCGTGGGGAATATGAGTGTTATTTCGGAATGATCTGGGATAATTCCTGCAAAGCTATTCATAAGGCGCTAAGCTAATAACGTTAAATCCATTGGCGTTTCGGCCAAACTGTAAGGAGACCTTACAGTGTAACACAAGGGTCTGGAACAGGGTTTACTGCAGCTCGATACCGCCACCTGGGAGAATCTGGCCGGTACTGCACCCTCGGTGTCGCAGTAGGGCTTCTAACGGCAACATACGGGTCCCTGGCATTAACACTATGATCGCCGCGGACGAGTTTTCACGTCATTCCGAGCCATGCTCATTCTGCCGAAGACGCCGTAACTCGTCTTTGATGTCAATATTTCAAAAATCTGTCATCTGTCATATTTCCTTTCCGGAGCCCTGAGACACACTGGTGATCTCCTCTCAACTCTCTAGCGGTTCAAGAGCGCCATCTGGTGGCCGATCAGCAGATCGCCAACCGGATATTAACCTTTGAACCGGTAGTACTCATCCATATGTGGTCCGGCCACTCGCTATAGCTCCCGCGACTTGAAACACTGGATAATAGATCGCTCGCCCTAACTCAATAAACAACGTTATTTGGACGTATATACTATTATACAACCTGGAAATGGATACATCCCATAATAGAAAAAAATCTGTTCCACGCTCATCTGCCAGCGGCGCGAGGAAGCCACGGTAAGATTCAGCGTTATTTTCTAACGTATTCTATACTAACTGATCTGATGAACATATGACCCACTCTGGATGAATCATCTAACGCTGCCCACGGAATTATAATTGATCCCCCGCCCATCCGGTCATCATCAGATGGTGCGTAGAAACTTCTAGAACCACGTCCAGTTGAAACTTTTTATCTCGCACAGATTCCTACCAAACTGTATTTGATCATCAATATAATGCATTTAGGGCTATAAATCACGTTCTGAAGAAAGCTGCAGAAAACGATAAAAACATACTTATGCTTTAGACCAGGGGTAGGCAACCCTAGGCACGCGTGCCTGCATAGGCACGCGGGGGCATTTGCATAGGCACAGGGAGCAGCATTTAAAAAAATATATATATATATGATTTTTTTTTGCTTTGAAATATTATAGTGAAATATTTTGCACTGTTGTCGCATTTATCTTGTTGAAATCCTCCCACAGGTTCTTTTTACTACCACATATTTAATTGAGACCCTTTATTCGTTTATTATTTCAATTTAGCTGGAAATACATTGCTACATCATTCAGTAACATTTGCAGAGCCTTATAACAAAAACATTATTACGGTCACCATTGTGACCAGTGGGATTAATCAACAAATTGTATTATTTATTTTTCTATTTCGTTGAACATTGCACATGTTAAGCCATTTTTTTACTCAAAATGTGAGTATTACCAAGTCAACTTGTGTTCTTAAAACAATGACAATAAACATAGTTTTATTAGGTTGAAATAATGTGGTTGTGTACTTATTTTTCTGTTAACTTATTATGGATTGAAAACTGAAAACCTTAATGCACAGTAACTGAACTCAATATTTTTAAGTTCTGGTAACTTATTATATTTTTTTTACAGTGTAGTCTTGCGATCAATCAAAACTTATTTACACGATATACCTCACATTCACCCTCCATTCACATCCTGGTGTTCTCCATTAGGCCTGTAGGTGGAGCTATGACAGCACACGTACAGTACACACACCAATGGTGTGTGATGTGTCCAAAAATGAATGGGCAAATGTGAGTGAAATGGTCGCACTGTATGCAGCTGTTTGTCTGCATTGCACCCCCCCCCCCCACTCAGATTTAGGGTTGATACAACCATCATAATAATATTGTTAATAATAACAATAACAATAATGATGTAATAATGTAAAATTATCATTAAAAAGACCTGATTATGAGAAAAAAATATTACGATGCATGGAATATTGTTGAGGCACACTAGTTACAACTATATTTCAAACAGGCACTCCATGTCAAAAAGGTTGCTGACCCCTGCTTTAGACCATATTTTAGTATGAATATGTGAATGAAAAAGTTTAACGTTGCTACACCCTGAACAATACATATAGGACATTGAATGGGCCATAATAATGGCAATTTAGCAATAGAATTTAAAAAGTTATAGCCCTGCAAAGAAGGGGAACTTCTCCATAGACGAGACCCTGACACTGGTAACGTCGAACCGTCCGACTACATGCCAGCTGGACCAGCTACCCTCCCCACTCCTCCAGACCATAGCACCGGACATCCTCCCATTCCTAACTGCAACCATCAACTCCTCACTCAACTCGGGGGTGGTCCCCACCTCCCTAAAACAAGCCAGAGTCACGCCCCTCATAAAAAAACCAACCCTGAACCCCACCGTCATAGCCAACTATCGCCCTGTCTCTCTTCTCTCCTTCCTTTCTAAAACACTTGAACGTGCTGTATCCAACCAACTTACTGCTTATCTCTTACAGAATGACCTCCTAGACCCCAATCAGTCTGGCTTCCGGACTGGCCACTCCACAGAAACGGCCCTCATTGCGGTCACAGAGGCACTTCACTTAGCAAAAGCGAAAGGCCTCTCCTCTGTCCTGATTCTCCTAGATCTATCTGCAGCCTTCGACACAGTCAACCATCAGATCCTCCTCGCGGCCCTCGCAGGAATGGGAGTGGCTGGATCTGCGCTGACATGGCTGACATCATACCTCAATGACCGCTCCTACCAAGTGTCATGGAGAGGGACTCTGTCGGCCACCCGCCCCCTCCGGACGGGTGTCCCCCAGGGCTCGGTCCTAGGACCCCTTCTCTTCTCCCTCTACACTAAATCACTGGGTAACATTATCACATCTCATGGCTTCTCATATCATTGTTATGCCGATGATACTCAACTCTTCCTCTCCTTCCCTCCCTCAGATATCCACGTCTCTGAGCGGATCTCGGCCTGTCTGTCCGACATCTCCGCCTGGATGACGACCAACCACCTCAAACTGAACCTAAGCAAAACAGAATTGCTCCACCTGCCGGCCAAATCCTCCCCCCTGACCGACCTCTCCATCACAGTCGAGAATGCAGCTGTGACCGCGTCGCCGACCGCCAAGAACCTTGGTGTTGTCCTCGACGACCAGTTGAACTTCTCTGCTCACATCGCAGCGACAACCAGAACCTGCAGATTCCTCCTGAGCAACGTCAGAAGGATACGCCCCTTCCTGACAAAAGAAGCCACCCAACTCCTCGTCCAATCAACAGTCATCTCCCGCCTCGACTACTGCAACGCACTGCTAGCTGGCCTCCCGGCCACTGCCACCAAGCCTCTTCAACTCATTCAAAATGCAGCGGCCCGCCTGATCTCAAACCTACCGAAGTCAGCCCATGTCACCCCACTTCTTAGGGACCTGCACTGGCTCCCCATTGCTGCACGTATCCGCTTCAAGGCCCTCGACCTAGCATACCGTGCGGCAAAGGGAACCGCTCCCGCCTACCTCCGGTCAATGGTCTCTAACTACACACCCTCAAGACCCCTACGCTCTGCGTCTTCTGGCCGCCTCAGATCTACTCCTATCCAAGCTCCCGGAGGGTCATCAAAGAGAAGCCGCCTATTCTCAGTCCTTGCCCCACAATGGTGGAATGAACTACCCATCCCAGTTAGGACAGCCGAATCCCGTCCAATCTTTCGCCGTCGACTAAAGACTCACTTCTTCAACCATTATCTGAAATGATATAAAAAAAAAAAAAAAAAAAATCTAACCCGACTAACCTTAATGTCATGCACTTGTCCTAATAAACTAACCTACACTGTAACACGCGACACTTTGATGAACATTGTTACTCAGCTGATAGAGTTATACCCTTCTTGCTGTCTTGTCGCACAGAACTTGTAAGTCGCTTTGGATAAAAGCGTCAGCTAAATGACTAAATGTAAATGTAAATGTAGAGCTGGCGAGGGATGGTAAATTATGAATTTAACCCATGGCGATTAAAGTGTTAAATAGGATATTAAAATTAAAAAATAAATAAAAATGAAACAAACAACAAACAACAAAAAAAATTTAAAAAGGTGCTTAAAAAGTAATTGAAATTCAAATCAACCATTCACATTGAATGTTTTGTTCATCCATGATCAAATTGTTCTCAATCAAGAAATCTTTTTTTTTGGTTCTGTTTTAATAAAATCTGACGAGTCGCTGTCTCGCTTGCTCCAACTGCTTTTCCTCATTTCTTCGCGTGTGGTTCTCTATCTTGCTCTAGCTGGCAAGCAGGCCAAGAAGATGCTTAACCTCTTTAGTCCGAGCGGTCCATTGGCGGACCGCAAATGACATCACGTCATAAATCAATCTCTCCAGACTGTATGACATTAAGTAGCGTTTCTTTTCAAATGTTTCCAAGAGTAAAGACCCTAACCATGTCACAACAGCAGTCATAGTGTATATTTTCAGCAATACGTTTGTTTACCAATAGGTTAAAGTGTTATTAGTGAGATTTTAGTTCATGGAATGTCTTAATAATTTAGCGAATATCCACCATTTTGAATTAGCGGCGCATCGCCAGTTGTAGTCATATGAGGAGAGGACATCCAGAGCTCTCAATGAGCGTTGGCATTTCGAAAAACTACCTTTCCCAGCCGATTCCATCTTCCTGCAAGCAAATTACTTTTTTCTTTTTTTTTATTATTATCTTTTTCCCCCTTCTTTTTCCATTTTTCTCCCATCCCAATGTTAGTCGTAATGCCAATTTCCAATCCCCTTCCTGGTCATTGCGCACTCTACCCCCTACTGTCGGTCCGGGAGGGCGGAGACTATCACATGCTTCCTCTGACACATGTGTACGCAGCCTGCGTGTAGTCTTTTACCAACACACTTGCAGTTCCGCGTTCGGGTTCCGCTATCTGATTGCCCAGTGACGTTTCTCTCTGCACCAATCGCGTAGCTGCTGCCTCGCAGGTTCTCATTCAACTACTGTCCAAGTTGCTGTATAACAGCAGCGTGATTATATGTTAGCGTAGTAATATCTATACTTTTCAAGAAAACAAATGCTGTATCTTGTCGGTGGAGAACAAAAAGACACGTAGCCTTTCCTTTAAAATCCTGTCGAAAGTCTGGGAGAAGCTGTTTTCCTTAAAGCAGTGTTTTCTCTCTCTCTTAATGTAACGGAGGTGCCGCAGTATATCCACAGTCACGATGGTACAAGTAGTTCAGTGGCTGTGGATGGTAAGCGGTACTGCAAGTAAACTCACTCCCCAGAGGCATCCAGACCCGGAAGCAAGAGGTGGATTCACCTCTTGGTATAGTGGTCTGTGATGCCGCCCGCGATGCGGGAGATCGGGGTTCAACTCCCACTCAGGGCAATCCCTTAACCCTTAGGGGTCACGCTGGAGCTTTGAACCCGTCGGCGGACAACAAAAGAATTAGAATCCCTCTTAAATGCTCAAAAAGGACATCTTTTCAGAAATCGATAAAAATAGAAAAATGGCCATTTCTAGTGCTTTGACATGTAAGGTATACGTCCCCCAACTTGCTAAACCTAATATGACTTGTAAATACGTTTAATTCTTGCTAG
Organism: Notolepis coatsorum; assembly: GCF_963971535.1. NCBI lineage: Eukaryota > Metazoa > Chordata > Actinopteri > Aulopiformes > Paralepididae > Notolepis > Notolepis coatsorum. The sequence continues at coordinate 96,913,320 of NC_140178.1, forward strand.
ATGGTATGATTGTAATAATCTCCATTTGCGATAAGAACTACATCGCGTCACGAAACGCACATACATGGACGCGCGCACACACAAACAGCGCATAGGTGTTAATCACTGAGTGATCTAATATGCATATTCTTCAGCGCGAGAGGGGGGGGGGGTTGTGTTTCTCACTGTCTGTCGTTGATAATATAATCTGAAGAGGTCCTGCATTATTATTATTATCATTCTCGAGAATACACGGGACCCGACGGAACGTTAATTTATGTATTAAAAGTAGTCTAAATATGCTTTTCATCCTCGCCCGTGTATATACCCACGTCGCGCTAAAACAACATAACTACTGTATGGCAGAGACAGAGTGCGTGTGTGTACGAGTTATGAGTTATCTCGCAGTTCATTCAAGCGCGCATCACGGTGATGACAGCTCTCTAGAGTAGAAAGGTGCGCTCACAGGGGCGTAGCTGGAGATTCTGGGCCCCATGAAAGAATCAATTTGTGGGCCCCCAATCTATTAAAAAATGTGGGGCCCCCAATCTATAAAAAAAATTGGGGCATTTGCTGGGACCTTGAAATCATCCTAACCCCCCCCCCCCAGCTACTCCCCTGCACACACACACACACACACACACACACACTCTCTCTCTCTCTCAAACAGAGAAATCAAAAGAAATCAGTACATTACAGAAGGAATTTCTTGTACAGTCTTGTACAGTGGGTGACAATATTGTCACAAGGAAAGATGAAATTACATACCTAGGTTTCATGTCTATCTATATCTCCCTCTCTCTCCCTCCATCTCTCCTCTGTATCTCCCTCTTTCTTTCTCTTCCTCTATATCCCTCTCTCTCCCCCTCTCTCCCTCTATCTCTTCTTTCTTTCTTTCTTTCTTTCTTTCTTTCTTTCTTTCTTTCTTTCTTTCTTTCTTTCTTTCTTTCTTTCTTTCTTTCTTTCTTTCTTTCTTTCTTTCTTTCTTTCTTTCTTTCTTTCTTTCTCTCTCTTTCTATTATATTACTATTATATATCTATCTAAATATCTAAACCTCTGTCTATCTAGTGTGTGTATGCATGGCATCAAATCAAAGTGTGTGTTGCTGTAGGCCTGCCTGTATTGATCAGTCACACTATACCCCCATTCAGCCGTAATTGTTCCCTGCTGGGCCTTTGTTTCATGGTGTGAATTAGTCATTGACATTGACATTGACATCACATTGCATTCTGGGAAGGAGTGTAGTTCCCTTATCATTAGCTGAATTCACTGAATTCTCTTCAGAGGCTCCTGCTTCAAATTGGTAATGACTGTACCAGAATGTTTGATAGGACATTGATTGAAAACTATCATCTCAAATGGCTTATTTTGAAGGTATGAATCTGTAATTTTACATTATGTAACAAAAAAAAAGAGAATATTCTGAGAAGGTGGAGCTAGAAACTCTAGACCTCAGGGGGTTTAAATTAACAGGGGTCGAATCGACAAAACACACCGCAGTTAAGATCACACCGGCTACATTAACACATTCCTGCCCAGCCACGGACATGTCCGTGTTTCGGCGCCATGCTTAAAGGGCCAACCACGGACATGTCCGTGGCAAGGTTGTTTTGGCTTTTATTCCATTTTAATAACCTACTCAATGTCACCGAGCGGCACTGCAGATTTACCCCACTCTTCGAATTCTGAAAAGTGCATTACCGGCCAGATCCTCATAGGGGCGCTGTCTCGATAATGCAGTGTTCCCTGTGGCAGAACGGTGCATTCTTTTTTTTTACTTTCAATGGAGTTTCCAGTTAGCTGGATTCTGAATCTATACGTGTAGCCTGTAGCTTGGAAGTGGAAGTGGAGCAATCTTCCATTTACAAAATAGTGCTTGTAAAAGTACTTAAAAGTCCTTGAATTTCATTTTGCAATGTCTGTGGGAACCCTGGATTAAACATTGACATGCTAGAATTGCGCACCTCGAAGGTGTACATACAGTATGTGGGCATTAATACATTTAACTTAATGGGCCAGGAGAAACTGCCCCGGTCTGTTACCGACGGTAAAAGCAGCCCCTTCTCCCCAAAGTATTTAAGCTGAACAACCTCTCCACTTATATTCAGACAGGGCAACATCCATAACCAAAGCATTATGGCTGTTTAGCAGCACCATGTGCAGCCCAATGCAGTCAGGGGCAGTTTGTTATTTCAGTGCATGACGTCTAGGGATGCACCGATCCGACTTTTTCAGTCCCGATACTGATACCTGGGCTGATACCGAGTACAGATCCGATACCCATTGTTCAATTAATAAACTGTATGCCTCACTGTGTGGAAGAGACTGGGATCATTATTTTGTGCAAGGCAACATCAGGCTTGACCCCACACACGTTCACACCAGGAAGCTGCCCAGTAGGGTTGCACGATACACCGATAATAGAAGAGTATCGCGATACCCATCCGTTAAAAAACGGTCCAATACTCCATTGTATTGGTATCGATACTTTTAAATGTTACTTGTCCTTTCGGACAAATAATGTTTTTGTAGGTTTTTATTGATTTTTGCTACCGGGCAGTCCGGTAGAGAAAGAGAGGAGGAATGGGAGATAGACCGGGGAAGACATTCGCCAAAGATCACCGGGTCCGGGAGTCGAACCCGGGTCGGCCGTGTTGCACCGTGGTGCCGTATGCGGTGCACCACCCGCGCGCCCCATGGTATCGATACTTTTAGAATAATAGCCTGATCCCTTATTTTCTATTAGATGTAGACTTTGAGTTTGATTATCTCTCAATTGAGAGCCACCTATTGATCATGTACAAGTATGTGTTCCTTATGATTTGAGCAAATACAATGAGCAACGTATCCCTGATTACAGTGGTTTGGCTCAAAACAGGTAGATAGCACCAGTGTTCAAAGAAGCCCGAACAGAACCGGTTCCAGAACCAGAACTAATCTGGTGGAAAAGGGCTGCCAGAGATAGCTGTCCATTATCTAACACATCATCATGTGTCTCTGAGAGATAACTGGGTAAATACAGTGGGTAAAATTATATATTTATAACACCACAACCTCCTATAGCTCTCTCTCTCGCTCTCTCTCTCTATTTCTCTCTCTATCTTGCCCCATCTCTCTTTCTCTCTCTCTTTCTCCCTTTCGCTCCATCTCTCTCTCCCTCTCCATCTCTCTCTCATGTCTCTCTCCCTCTCCGTCTCGCTCATGTCTCTCTCCCTCTTGCTTTCTATCTCTCTCGCTTCTCTCTATCTCTCTCCCTCCATCTCTCTCTATTCCTTGTTGTCTCTCTCGCTCCTTGTTTCCCTCATTCCATTGGTTTTCTGTTCTCTATCTCCTCTCTTTACCCACTCTACCCGTCATTCCTTTCTCACTCACTCGCAATCTGTCCATCCAACTCCCTCTCTCTTTCCCTCTATCATATATGCTACCTCTCCCCTTTACTCTATCTTCTCCTCTCCCTACCTCTCCTTCCCTCTCTCCCCACTCTCTTTTTCACACTGTTCTCTCTGTCTCTCTCTCTGTCTCTCTCTCTCTTATATTCTCTCCCGCTGCTAAGCCAACATCATGAGATGGCACTGGGAATGGAGAGAACAGAGAGAGAGAGAGAGAGAGAGAGAGAGAGAGAGAGAGAGAGAGAGAGAGAGAGAGAGAGAGAGAGAGAGAGAGAGAGAGAGAGAGAGAGAGAGAGAGAGAGAGAAGCAGATGCAGTGAGGGAAGATTACAACAAGGTTACATCATTGTTTGAAGGTTCATTCATTAGGGTTGCATTTGCACTCTTTTCGGACGAAGCGACAGCTGCTGCCTGCCAGTAAGATGTTGAATTCAGAACCTAGAGAATGCACTGCCTCCCCTCACATTCAGCTCAAACCCTGCCGCTGATTACTACTGTCAGGGTTATCACATAAATTTAGTCTGCAAACAACTGGCCATGTAATGGGTTTTCAGTTTTAGATTTGTCATTTAATGTTTGCTTTATAAAACATGCAGATGTTTTCTGTTCCTCTGCAAGCTAAAATCATTTAAATTTCATAATGCATTTTTCACAACTTTTCAGTCAATCAATCAGTTGCACATAACACATTATAGCACATTCAGTACTGCAGTGGTACAAATAAAATGGACTGCATTTTGGACCTCATTTATATAGCGCTTTTATCCAAAGCACTTCAGAACTTGTGCCTCACATCACATTCACCCATTCACTCACACATTCACATACCGACGGTGGAGGCCAAACCACAAGATGCCAACCTGAATAAGCTATACATAACTACAGTATAAACTATGAACTAAAACTATAAACTAAAACTAACTAGACATAATACACAACATTCTATCTATACAAACTATACTAACTATATAAATAAACTATAACTAAAACTATAAACTAAACATAATACACAAGGTCAAGGTCAAGTTTATTAGCATGTCATAAACTGGGAAATTCATGTTACAGCAGATAATAAGAATTCCAAAAAACACAGTAAACATACATTAACAAGAAGAACATAGACAGACATGTACATGGTCACAATATCAGATAATGATAACAGTTAAATAAGCTATTACAACCCTCCCCCCACCCACCCACCTCAAAGCTACCTCATCCTGCTTCCTTTATTGATGGCATGTATGGAGGTAGGTATAGATGAGAATTCATTGTTTTTAGCTGCAGGGGTCTTTAAACGTTGGCTGGAAGGCAATAATTGATATTCCGGATTTAGGGGGTGAGAGCTGTCTGCTCTACTAGATGACACTTTCTTGAGCACTTGCTCGTCATATATATATAACCCAGACAGCTAAATTGTACCCCCACAATCTTGCTAGCCCCCCTCGCAACCCTGTTAAGGGCATTCTTTTATCTAACGCCAAGGTTTCCATACCAACAAATGGCAGCAAAGAAAACAACAGACTCTATGAAAGCCCTGTAGAACAAAATCATCAATGACTTATCCACCTGAAATTTGGCTAGCTTCCTTAAACAGAAGAGGCGCTGCTGACCTTTCTTACACACCATTTCAGTATTAGAATACAATTTCAGACGATTATCAATAATGGAACCGAGATATATAAGTGGTCACCAGATCCACTGTCTGGCCATTAATGACACTACTCTGAGGAGCTAGTGGAGATTGTCTAAAATCAATACACATGTCTTTAGTCTTTGTGACATTTAGTTGTAGGAATGCCTCTTCACACCAGGAAACAAAGTCACAACGTATATATTCTATCTATACAAACTATACAATACAAGGTTAGCAGCAGTTTGTGCGTGTAATAAGCAGGGCCGCGGGAAGTCCACGGGAAGTGGGGGTGCTGAGATATTGATCGTTTTTGATAAAATTTTAATTTAATTTTATATAATTTTATTAATTTTTTTTATAAAATATATATATTATATAATTATACTTGTAGTTGTATTGTCTGCGAGACATCGCCACCACGCAACAAGTCAAAATGCTCGCTATCTGCAAACAGCTCCACTGTCTGTGTGTATACTCTGCTTTGGTCAAATCACATTCAGCATGGGGCCTGAGAGTGCTGGGGCTGACGTTCTGCAGATGGATACTATTGAGTCAGAGCGTTCAACAGGGTCTGAAACATGTTATGAGGGGGTGCTGAGATAAGTGATATAATAATAACGTTGGTAAACCAACACTCTCGTTCACTAGAGACCGCGCTCTCACGCTCAAAATGTAACCGTTTTGATGCATACATCACAGCCCAGCTTACCCCACCTGTTGCGCCCTCCCTCTGCAATTCGTTCCCCGCATACATGATCGCCGACATGCAAAAGGTCTTCGACCACCCTCCCGGGGGCTCGGATAGTTCTGCTGGCTTGTTCACGCCAGGGAAACCGCAGATATAATCCTTTACTGCGAATTCAGCGTCCCAAAACTATTCCAGGCTATCTATTTTTTTTACCAACGGATTTCCAGTTCCGCGTTGACGCTTCCAGGCCGCGTCTATTCGAATCCCAACCGGTTCATGCGTCGGCTACACGCTGCTTTAATAACACTGCATTATCGAGACAGCGCCCCTATGACGATCTGGCAATGAATTCCAAGAGTAGGGTAAATCTGCAGTGCCGCTCCGCTCTGTGACATTGAGTAGCCTCGGTTACAATGGAATAAAAGCCAAAACAACCTTGCAGTTGCAGTTACACTCCCCGCCAGCAGGGGGTGCTGCAGCCCCCGCCGCACCCCCAGTTGCCGCGTCCCTGGTAATAAGTGTGCTTGTGTATAAGTCACATAAGGTGCTTGTGTGTGTCTGCTCATGTGATGATTCAGAGTCTGTCCACCACCGGTAGTCTATGGAAGTAGCTGTTCAGTGTTCTCTTGGATGTGGACCTGACACTGTAGTAGCTGTTCAGTGTTCTCTTGGATGTGGACCTGAGACTGTAGTAGCTGTTCAGTGTTCTCTTGGATGTGGACCTGAGACTGTAGTAGCTGTTCAGTGTTCTCTTGGATGTGGATCTGAGACTGTAGTAGCTGTTCAGTGTTCTCTTGGATGTGGACCTGAGACTGTAGTAGCTGTTCAGTGTTCTCTTGGATGTGGACCTGAGACTGTAGTAGCTGTTCAGTGTTCTCTTGGATGTGGACCTGAGACTGTAGTAGCTGTTCAGTGTTCTCTTGGATGTGGACCTGAGACTGCGGTGCCGTCTGCCAGACGGCATGAGCTCAATCAGTTTGTGGTTTGGGTGGCTGGGGTCTTTCAGGATCCTGTGTGCCTTGCTGACGCACCACTCAAGTGAATATACTGTCTATGGTGGTGGCTTGCATCCGCAGATCTTTTCGGCCGCTCGCACCACTCTCTCCAGTGCTCGGTGGTCGCTCTGGTTGGAGTTTCCAAACCATGCGGTGGTGCATCCCGTCAGTATACTATCTGTGGTGCTGCCTCTGTAGAAGGCCCTCAGGATGTGTGGCCCCATGCCAAACTGTTTCAGTCTCCCCAGTCCAGCTTCTCTGTATTGCATTTACAACAATAACTGTGAACCGGACTTGCATTGCTGCACTATACACTATTCCATCCATTGCAAGCCAACGCCCCACCCCCCCCCCCCACCCCCTCCATCCATTAACTCAACTGGACTGTCACTGTACTATTTATTTGCACTAGCACTATTGCACTTGGGACATTGATTGATATTATATTATTGATATTATTATTTTGACATTGATATGACATTTGACATTGATATTATATGATTGATATTATTATTTTGTACATGCTATCAGTATGTTTGTATGCCAGTGGTGATGGTCTAAACTCAATTTTGTTGTACCAACAATGACAATAAAGATTCTATTCTATTCTATTCTATTCTGTGATGTGAACTCTGAGGAACTTGAAGCTGTCAACCCCATTGATGTGGATGGGGTCATGCTCCGCTCCTCCCTGCCTGTAGTGGATGATCAGCTCCTTGGTCTTGTCAACGTTGAAAGCAAGGTTGCTTCCCTGGCACCACCTTGCTATGTTCTCAACCTCACTCCTATAGGGAGGTGTAGTGGTTACGTCATTGTCGTTTTTTCGTGTTCCACCCTCTGTCCAACGCAATGTATTTCCCCATTGCCCATTTCTAAATCGCCTCGTTTAAAACAAATAAAGCATTAACATTGGCATGGTGTACCTTTCTGTGCTTATTCATCCACAATCTATAGCTCAACATGAAAATATTCGCAATTAATCATAAAAAAAAAACGCTACATTTTATTTCAACCAAAAATGTTTAAACAATAATTGATAGTGATAGAAGGGAACTCATTTTGTGCAAAAATGGAAAGCTTTTCAATTTCCATGCGGCAGAATTGTTACAATAGCCGATAATCCATTTTCCCAATGATAAATCCCTATACGGGTGGAACAACCAGTGACGTCAGACTACACCTCCCTATAGGCTGACTCGTCGCCGGCGAACTTGATCACCAAGTTGGAGCTGTGTGTGATCAGACAGGAAGTCCAGGATCCAGCTGCACAGGTTGGGGTTGAGGCCCTAGTGTCTGCAGCTTCCTCACATAGGTGTTGAGTTTGCCAAGGGACATGAGAGCGTTATGGAGGGCAGTGTCTATTGCGTCGTCTGTGGATCTGTTTTGCCGGGGGTCTAGGGTGGGTGGTATCTCCCTGAGGACCGTCTTCTTCACAATTAGGGCTGGGTATCGCCACTGATGTCCCAAAACGATTAGATTCTGATTCACAAGGTCCCGAATCGATTCGATTTCCGATTCGATCTGATTAAATTCAATGGTTCAAGGAACCCTATAACATGTTGCATTGTTAAAAATATCAATGTTTACATTAAGAATTTACTCTCAAGCAGTTACATGGATGTACTTTTTATTGGAACATTAAACGCGGCGTGCCACTGGGACGGGGATGTGGCAGCCCGAGACACAGGCTCTGTGTCACTTCCAGAGGGGGAAATCCCGTCTGGCGAGACACTGCCGCAGACGGGGGCCTAAAGGCGGTATGGCCGGGATACGGGGAGCGTGGCAAGGCTGGTCGGCCGAACGGAGGGTGGAGAATGGAAGGGGTGGGAAAACGGCGTTTCCCCATTTCCCCGCTCCCGTATGTGTCAATTTAGGTAGCTGATTAGTACTGATAGAATACACCTGCGCAGCATTAGTCATACACATCTCACTTGCACACACTCCCGACACTCACACTAGCTGATAATTAGTTGACACTAGGGGTAGGAATCACCTGTTTTATCACAATACGATACAATATCGATTATTTGGACAACGATACGATATTTGCCGATATCACAAAGTCTGCCACGATATGATACGATTCGATTCGATTCAGGTGCCTGCGATCGATATGAGATGATATTATATGCCCATTCAGTAACATTTAGATCAACTAAAAAAAGGCAATATCATTTGACATTTATATTTTTGAGCTCTTTAAATGAAAAACGATTTATTGTTTTTAATACAAATAGACCTCCTGTTCACTGTAAAGTGCCACGTTTTGATAAATTGAGCTTTAAACTTCAAGTAAAAATTTTTGGAACTCACAGCACGCAACCTAAAACCCCTCTTTCCAAACACAGACACACACAGAGAGAATGCCCTTCCCCAGTCCCTAATGGACCTCTGCTGTTCTCTCTATATGGCTCTGATCAGCTTAGCTTAGTTAGCTTACTCTAACGCAACGTTAATTTCGGTATTTAACGTGACGTGGGCATAAAGGAATGGCGAGTTAGATGCATTTGACCCGTTGTGGGGGGAAAAACAACAGGCACTTATTTCGGGTAGCAAAATAGGCGGACTCTGAAGCAATGCTGTCTAACATCTACACACGCTGAGCTACTGTTGTTGTTGGGGCCGAGCGGATATGCTCACCAGGGGATTTTCAAAATAAGAGTATCGCAATATGAATCGATCTTTTTACGTTGCATCAATCCTATTTGATCATTGATAATAGATCGATATATCGATCTGGATCGATGTATCGTCCCACCCCTAGTTGACACACATCTCACGTGCACACACCCAGTCCCACACAGTAAAATCAAGAATCAAGAGGTTTATTTGTCACATACATACTGTACCAGGGCATACAGTGAAATGTGGGTGGTCATGCCCGCATTGATTGTGCAAAATACAATAATAAAATAGGCATCGAAAGAATCAAATAGATAAGACACAAGATATGCATGGTAAAAAAAGACATGCTAGGTTCCTGAGAAACTGGTTCTTATATACACTACTATGCAATATACAATTTACAATGTTAACTCTCAATGTATCTAAACTATACAGTACCTCCTTCTTTTAAAGTGTTTCTAAAGATTAAATTTTTTTAAGTGACATTTTGTTTAAAGTGATTGTTTTAGTGTTGTGTGTGTGTGTGTGTGTGTGTCTGTGTGTGCTCATGTGTACTTGTGAGTGGAGAGTTCAATGTTCAGTGTTCTGATGGCCTGGGGGAAGAAGCTGAGCCGGAGTCTCTCTGTTCTTGCAGCGTGTGACCGTAAGCGTTTGCCTGACCGCAGCAGCTTGAACAGGCTGTTGTTGGGGTGGTGGGGGTCTTTCATAATTCTGCAGGCTCTGGATTTGCACCTCCTGTTATATAAGTCCTGCAGGGGTGGTAGTGCAATACCCGTAGTACGCTCGGCTGAGCGCACCACTCTCTGGAGGGCCTTCCTGTCCTGTGCCGTGCTGTTTCCAAACCAGGCAGTGATGTTTCCAGTCAGAATGCTCTCTACAGCCCCGGAGTAGATACTCTGAACTTCCTTAGCTGTCTCAGGTGATAGAGGCGCTGTTTCGCCTTTTTCACCACAGAATCAATGTGTGTAGACCATGTCAGGTCCTCTGTGATGTGGACTCCCAGGTACTTGAAACTGCTCACCCTGTCCATGATAGCCCCGTTTATCTACAGCGGCGTGTGTGTCCCCTGCTGTATTCTCCTAAAATCCAAGATCAGCTCTTTGGTTTTACCAATGTTCAGGAGTAGGCTGTTATCCAGTACATTAACACTAGGATAGAGAGGAGTAGGTGAGCAGAGTAAGGAGTCAGAGTTGTGGAGTAGAGAGAGAAGGCGAAAGAGAGACTGACGAGAGAACTGTGAAGTCAACTGACCATCCAGTGGTATTTCGTGGGCTTGTGGAGAGCGGGACCTTGAGAGACACGGTCTGTTGGACGGACCTGGTATTATTTTGATATTATTTTGATATTATTTAAATAAAGTAAACAAAAGAGACTGTGTGTGTGGAAATTGCAAGTTCTTGTGGGTTTTTGACACAGTCAGCACGCCTCATACCCCCGGGATGTGACAATATATATAAATATTAAAAAAATTTAATCAATCGATTCAGAATCGGGAAATAGATTTTTTTTAACCCAGCCCTCTTCACAATCCTCTCAAGGCTTTTGCTCACTATGGGGGTGAGTGCAACGGAGCTCCAGGATGATGTTGTAGGATTTGAAGCAGGCTGGTAGGCTACTTTGCATGTGGTGAGGGAGAGGTTGAATATATTGGTGAATACGCCTGCTAGCTCTGCTGCCCCACAGGACAGGGCTATGACGGGGAAGAGAAGGTGTTTAAGCTTGTCCGGTAGAGATGCAGCGATGGTGGCTGTGTTGTTGTTTAAGTCTGTGATATTCTGTAGGCCTCTCCAGACACTCCTTGTGTCGTTGCTGTTCAACTGCCCTGCAATCTTCTCCTTGTATTCCTTCCTTGCCATTTTTATTTCTCTCCTGAGATTGTATTTTTTATTTTGTCCATATCTCCAGATTCGAAGACTTCATCTCTTTCCTTGAGGGCCACTCGAACTGCATGTGTTAACCCTTTCACTACCACACTACACAAGGTTAACCTCTCACTACCACACTACAGACGGTATAACCATCCATCTGTAGTGTGGTAGTGAAAGGGTTAACATTATGTAGTGTGGTAGTGAACGGGTTAACCATGTGTCGTGTGACAGTGAAAGGGTTAACCGTCTGTATTGTCGCAGTGAAAGGGTTAACCCTTTGGTAGAGTGGTAGTGAAAGGGTTAATCCAGGGCTTTTGGTTGGGATACACTGATTGACATTTTGGGTATGATGTCCTCTGTGCATTTTTGGATGAATCCACACACCGCTTCCGTGTACCCATCGATGTCATCACTATCAGGCTCCTCAAACACACTCCAGACTGTGTATGCAAAGCAGGCTGAAAGCGTGGCCTCTGATTCGTTCATCCCACCGTAGTACTTCCTTCTCGGTGGGCAGGGCCTGCTTCAGCTTCTGCCTATATAAGTCGGCAGCAGCAAGACTGAGGAGTGCTCTGATTTGCCAATGGTGTATCCATTCCGGAAATCGATTTGTTAATTGTATATGGTTATAAAGCATAGATAGGGTTTATTTGTATATATGGTTATATAGCATATATAGGGTTTATATGTATATATTGTTATATAGCATAGATAGGGTTTTTATATATATATATATATATATATATATATATATATATATATATATATATATATATATATATATATATATATATATATATATATATATATATATATATATATATATATATATATATATATATGGTTATATAGCTTGATGCATATAATATAGACTACTTCTCTCAATGATCATATTCAATTTATCACTTCATAATTTATTACACTTTTACAATAATAAGACCATGATGTTATGACATAACACCAACAAATCACTGATTGTGTTAACCCCTTAAGCCCGACGAGCTTGAAATAAGAGTAGCTTACCCATAATCAAATATGGCTCAAGACTATATAATTATATGGTGAATGCTGTCACATCATTATATTTGGTTGTAATTATAGATAGGGTTTATATTTATATATGGCTATATAGCATTAGATAGGGTGTATGGTTATACAGCATAGATGTGGTGTATGTGCATAGGTTATATAGCATAGATAGGGTTCATCAATGATGTTGTCGACGGATCTTCATGATCAATATAGGTTTAATGGTGAAACGCATGGTACAAAGTACATATATAGATTGAATGAGCCTGGCTAAGAGGAGCGCTCTCGTCACGGCTGCTGGGTGAACACTGAGGGAGACAGGGAGACGATGAGCTGAAGTGTAGAGAGAGGTGGGGGCCGTAGCAGGCGTAGGAAATGCAGGCATCATAGCAGCATGGGGGGGGGGGGTTGTGGTACAGGTGCATGATAATAGTAGAAGTGTGACGTTTGGGGTTTTGCCCTCACCTGGGAGCAAAAGCCCTGGCGTCGCCCCTGGGGTATTTCACCTATTCCTCTGTCCTGATTGTCCTGATTGCTCTGATTAACGCCTGCTGTGTTTTGTTTGCCCTCCTTCATAATGTTCCCCTGGTATGCTGTTACTTTGTCAGTTGTTCACTGATCACCTACGTGAGTACTCTACCAGAAGCATTTGTTATCGCTCCCGTTTGGAGGATAATTGTGATACCGCGGTTGGTGTCATGCTTTGCTTAAATTGTATTTGTGTTATTATAGAGTGTAATTTACCTTGTTGATGTGTCCCCTGCAAACATCATCCAGTACCAGTTTAGACTGCTTATCTCGTTTTTTTGGAGACTGACTGTCTCCCATTTCCTTTCCCCTATTCAAAGTATTTATTTTCGTATTTAGACTTTTGCGGAGTTTGTTTTGTCTCGCCTATTCTTCGTTACGCTATACCGGGTTGTGGAGACTGCGCGTCTCACCTGTATCATTTTGCTACGTGCCTTCCTATGCTCCGTTGTTTCACAATAAAGAACATTGTTAATTGTGCAAGAGCAACCATTGTTTCCGACTCTGCACTCACGGCTGCTGAGAGAACACTGAGAGAGACAGGGAGACAATGAGCTGAAGTGTAGAGAGAGGTGGGAGCCGTAGCCCCTTGGCTCTCGCCTAGGTGTGAGTTAAGCTATTGTTTGGGGCAACCAAGATAAGATAATATATTCTTTTATTGATCCCCTTGGGGAAATGCAGGCATCATAGCAGCATGGGGGGGGGGGGGGGGGGGGTGTACAGGTGCATGGTAATAGTAGAAGACATAATAGGGAGGTGTAGTGGTTACGTCCAGGGGTGCAGTGCTGGGCAAACGCGGTCAAACGGCGTTTGGCCTTCGTCACTGAGGCCGAAGTGCGCGCATCCTATTATTATGCAAAGTCTAGGTGATAAAATGACTCGTCGCGCCACTTATCACCTAGACTTTGCATAATAATAGGATACCGACAACCAAATACAAGCCCTGTAGGTGTGGTGGGGGGTTGCTTGATCTCCCGACTTCACTGGAAGCATGAGACAAGGTGTATCATCTGTTTTGTGCGCAACAGAGGGAACATGTATGCGCGTGCGCGTGCACGCGCGTGCGTGCGCGGGCGTTTGGCCTTCGCCCATATTACGACTGCACCCCTGGTTACATCATTGCCGTTTTTCGTGTTCCACCCTCTGTCCAACCCAATGCATTTCCCCATTGCCCATTTCTAAATTGTCTCGTTTAAAACAAATAAAGCATTAACATTGGCATGGTGTACCTTTCTGTGCTTATTCATCCACAATCTATAGCTCAACATGAAAATATTCGCAATTAATCATAAAAAAAATCGCCGAATTGTATTTCAATAAAAAATGCTTAAACAATAATGTTAGTGATAGAAGGGAACTCATTTTGTGCAAAAATGGAAAGCTTTTCAAATTCAATGCAGCAGAATTGTAATAGCCGATAATCTATTTTCCCAATGATAAATCCCTATACGGGTGGAACAACCAGTGACGTCAGACTACACCTCCCTATACAGGTAATACAATTATAGTACAGTAGAAAAGTAAAAATAGGCAGTGTAAACAATAATTAACTATGAATATACGCATAATATAAATATGGTTACAATAGACACTATAATCGAAATATATAGGCTACTATGAGTAAGTAAGTATAAGTATACACACAACCAAGAGGGATTCCCCCACAATTCTATATTCTAACATTGTACAATATTATTATTATATCATATTACGCTATAGTACATATCCATACCTTTGAATGGATCCATAACATTATACCATATCCGATTATCCGGTATGTCCCCCAGCACTAACTGGACCTACAGTATGACAATGATACCATGGTTGGCATTCTACTGTTGAGGATTTCCCATATACATGATATTGATTTGAGCTCTGTATTAGGCATCTAGCAGTATGATGTGTGACAGAACATTTGTTTGGGTGTGCAGATGTGAGTGCAAATGCGTGTGTGCTTATATGCGTACATATTAATTGTGTGTGTGTGTGTGTGTGTGTGTGTGTGTGTGTGTGTGTGTGTGTGTGTGTGTGTGTGTGTGTGTGTGTGTGTGTGTGTGTGTGTGTGTGTGTGTGTGTGTGTGTGCGTGCGCGTGTGTCTAAGATGCTACAGCAGCCAGTATGTATGGATACTCTATGGGTAATATGGGTTTAGCCTCTTTAGCCCAGCTAATGCTTTACTAGTGGGATACTAATGGCTGTCTGGTTCACTATGTTAAGTCACTCCAAGCTCATGGTGTCATATAGGAGTCCCATTACTGCTGTACCACATGTGTAGGGCTCTACGCTAACTTTTTTCCCAAGGTTAAAATTAAATTAAGCTTAAATGAAAGAATTTAGGAGCACACAAAGACATTTAGGAGCACAGTGAAATTTTTTCAAGTAACAGAGTTTATTAACAAACCATTTATTACGTGCATATTATACTGTGCGTGCATGCGCGTGTGTGTATTGCACATCTGTGCAATAGCACATACTGTACCACCAAAATCACACATTGGCCCATGCCTACTAGACGCAAAGGATATTGTCTAGCTGCTTTTGTTGATACCAACATTTTGACATTGATACTGATAGGAAAGGTAATGGAATATATTATCCTTCTTTAATTAATTATAATTTAAATAAATATTTTGATAAATGATATACATTTAAATAATTTACATTTAAATTGTTTATATTTCTGTTACAGCTGCTGAGCTATATACTATAGCTAATATCCATCAATATCTTCCTTTTGAATGAAATAGGTTCAGGAATCAGGATTGTTAGCAGAGAGAGAGAGAGAGAGAGAGAGAGAGAGAGAGAGAGAGATGGGGGGAGCAGGCTAGCAAGGCCATATACAGCCTGCATATTGTATAAATAATGTAATAGAGAAACAGAGGTTTGAACACACTGGAATAAAAAAAAATCTCCTGACTTTTGTGTTGAATTGTTGCCAGATGCCTGTTTTTAGGTTCCAGCTGTGTTACGTCTCGGGGTATTGAACCCAATATGCAGAGCAAAGATAGACATGTCTTGTTCAAACCCAGTCTGGGTATATTTAATAATAAATAGAATGGTCAGGTATTCAGGCGGGGGTCGATACACGGGGGGAGCACTCGTACAGTCCAGGGGCGTGCGCGGGGCAGGTGAATCAGACAGGCAGGGGTCGATACACGGGAACGGAGTACTCAGCCAGGCAGGGGTCAAAGCAGGTACAGGGTAGTTAGCCAGGCAGGGGTCAAAACGGGTGCAGGTCCTCATACGTTCCGGGAAAGGCAAGGAGAGTTTGTCAGGCAAGCAGGGAACAGAGCACGTCTTTGTCGGGAGCCAGAGAACAGGGTGAAGAGCCAGGTAGAACTGCAGGGAAGGATGGGAACAAGGGTTAGACACGTCGAAGCATAATGGACTAGAGAACAATACGAGAGAGAGAGCAGAATAACATGACTAACTGGGAAATACGAAGTTACGATCTGGCAGCCTCATGACATCTGCGGCGGGGTCATATTACTGACGTAATTGGCCCACAGACGTCAATCAGCTGCTCCGCTGACAGCTGCACACCTGCATTCTGCACCTGACTTAACAAGAGAGGGAGAGAGAGAGAGCGAGAGAGAGAGAGAGATAGTGTGTGTGGGGGCATAAAACTAAATCATAAACCAAAATCGAACCCAACATGATAGAATAGTAATGTCAGTTTCCATGGTTATGTTCAAGACCTTCTGTTTTATTTATGTATGCAGAGGGATATTTGTGAGTAGAATATGAAGAGGCATATAAACAGTTCAAGCAAATCAGACCTTCACTAAGAAATGAGCTGTTAGGTGAAATACTGAGTGCACTGAAGCACATTACGCCTCGCTTGATTTAACGTCCTGATTCTCCAGGTGAGATTCACTTACCCCGTTTTGGTCCATCAGTTCACCATGTTTATTCATCAGGGTCCCGCAGTTTGATCGTGCAAATGAAACGTCTTATGCCAGATTCACCGTGTCAACTCTGAATCACTGCGCTGTGATTTTACAAGATGACTCACATAACCACGTTGACATTTCACCGCGGCAAGGCGTCCAATCCGCCATTCCCGTGTGCAGATGAAGTGTTTGAACTTTTATAATCAAAGGATCATTAGTCTGCTGTATGTCATAGAGCATATCTGCTTTGCGGGACAGTTCGGTGTAGTGTAAAAGGATATATTATACCCAAAACATGATGATCTTCCATGATGAAGATTCAAGATTCAAGAGATTCAAGAGTTTTATTTGTCACATACATACCAGGGCATACAGTGAAATGCGGGTGACCATGCCCGCTTTGATGTGCAATAATACTAATAATAAAATAGACATAATAAACAGGTAATAAAGTAGACATAAAATGGGCATGATAAAATAGACATGATAAAATCCTGTTTTAGTTTAGTTTAGTTTATTTATTTAGCACATTATTTAAAAAAAAAAAACAGTGCTAGGAGGGAATGAAGCCCAAAGGGCTTGTACAAAGTTCCACTCCCATCCCATTGTCCATAAACATAATGAACGAAATACATGTAAACATGGTCTAGAAAATAAACTCAAAACAAGATCAGAGACATAAGGCAGACACTATAGCGAAAACATGGAAGATTGACACGAGTCAATAACAAGAACATTTTTCTTTTTCTTTTTTTAAGGGGAGACACTGCAGGTGAATAGGGTAAAAGAATTAACTAATAGATATCACAATGAAACTTCCCCAGTTGATTACTTATATTAAGACAATACTTTTTTGTATTACAAGTTTTCTGAAATTGTATGTTTAAATATGCAAATGAGGCATGATCTACTTAAATATGCACTAATTTGCATATAATTCCAGGACAGAAATCTGAACATTGGATAAAGCCATTTTCAAAATTATAGTTTCATTTTGTTGACATATTAGAGCCAAAGGTTATTACAGAGGGGATTTTGGATATCTCTTTTTATCACTCCATAAATCATAAAATACTCCATTCAGTCCATTTTTATGGTAAAATTCCATATTTCGCCATGTTTTTAGGAATAAAATGTGATATAAATCAGGGTATGAATGCGATATCAACAAACCCTTCTGTAAATACCTTCAGAACATAGATATGAATAGAACTGGAAGGTTTGGTGTATGTGTGTGCTACTGAAGTGGAGATTTCTGGCTCAGAGTATGAGGAAAAACTCTTAAAACTCATTTTTGGGAAAACGCCTTCAAAGTTCTGTATTGTAAAATGCCATACTTTTTTTTTTTAAACAGATATTTACAAACACAATACCTAATCAAACCATTAGTAATAGACAACCTAAACACATGCCTGATAACTGAATAATAATAATGATGTTATTGAACTGAACAGAACTACACACAGGCTACAAACAGTGTAGTACAGTGTAGTACCCCCTAATAGGCAAAAAATATTTGAATAGATATCACTATGAAACTTTCCCAATTTGTTATGTACATATAAACTAAGAAAAAATATATTGCAAGTTTTCAGAAATGTATGTTTATATATGCAAATGAGGCACTTCCCCATTAAATATGTGCACATTTTATGGATGCAATAAGGCAAAATTATGTAAAATAAACAACTAAATGTGTGTTATTGACGTTTTATTGTCACTAGTTTCATAGAAGACATGTTTAGGAAGCAAAATATAACAAAATCTCAAAATCAACAAAAAAAGTATATTTGACTCACCTGCAGTGTCTCGCCTTAAGTACAAGAAGGCAGCGGAGAGGAGAATAACATATGAACAGTATATAATGAAGAAAAAGAACAATGCAGCCATACCGTAGATGTAACACTGAGAGAAAACTTTTACCGGGACAAACAATCTGGAATGTAATGTCCTAGTAGTCCCCCTCTCTTTCTTTTACTAGGAAAAGTTTCCTGGGTAATACATTTTTCATAGACCAAATCAACTTGACATTGTGATAATAGCAACCATTCTTCCTGTAGATAGCTCTAGAGCTGAGGCGCTACCCGCCTCACAAACGAGGTACGAGATCATTCAACTACACTGACGCTGTGTGTTTAATATGTCACCGTTATTGATGATGGACAGATTCATCACAACTCTTAGGCTGAGGTTAGACTAGTGTATTCCTGGCGTTTTTTTATACGTTTTTGACGACGTATCATGTCCTATCTACACAGAAACGCGTTTTTTGGCGTTTTTTTGTGGATACGGCTGAAACGCAAAATTGTGTTTGCGTTTGGAGATACGCAAAAAAAACGCCAGGAATACAGCGTGTAGTCAGCACGGAGCAGTTGTTGCGAAAACGCCCATGCGCAGTAGATACCATCTGCGTGCCCTTCCTGTGTACAGTGTGTGTGTGTTTGGGACAGAGCTCCGTGTGTTGTCAAGTTATTGTTATAAGGACCCCAGTCCAAGCTACAACAGTCTGCATTCCCTTAACAATTGTTTGTATTGAGCCGTATTGTATTGTACCCATATGCAATATGTTAAATAAAGTTTACATCCATTCATTCTGCTGGCATTACCGATTGCATGAGCTGGCTAACGTGAGCTATCAGGATTCAGACCCTGTTAGCTCAGAGTTCCTCTTTCAACTTAACAAGCATTAAACAAAATGGCCCAGTCATCTATTCACCTTTGTTTAATACACACAGCGTTGTCTCTAATGTTATCTAACTACTGATAGCTCGCGATATCATCAGTTTTGATGCTGGCTAAGTAGCGTGAGCTAACAATGCTACAATGCTACCGATCGTTTTTTAGCCTAAACTATCCGCTCTTGGTGGTCACTTGTGTTGATGTTAGTTTTGTTTCATCAACAAATGACAGGCAGAACACACAGTGAATGTATCCGTTTTGTTTATTGCACTTTTATTAGGCTTTGCTGAAAAAAGAATTGCTGCATTGAGCAAGATGGTGGCGCGGCATAGGCGCCTGCCTTGTTGACATTTTCTTTGCTGGAGCTTCCAGGAAGTGTATTGGCACATTCGTTCTGATTGGTTGAAATTGCCTTCATGTTTGCCACCTACTGCCACCTACTGCTTTGGCAGTGTACTACATCAGTGTGCTTGGCTGACAAAAACGAAAAAAAAACGAAAGTGTGACTCGAGGCGCATGACGTCGCGGCGATACGCGGCGATGCGTATAAGAAAACAATACGAAGATGATACGAAAGGTGTAACCTCAGCCTTAGACACTGCAACGCCACAGCAGTGTTGGGACAGTTTCGTACTGCAGTTCTGTACTGAGGTGACAGGAGGCTCAGGAGGTAGAGCGGTCATCTGGTAATAGGAAGGTTCTCGGTTCAATTCCGGCTCCTACTGGCACCACGTCGAGGTGTCCTTGAACAAGACACTTATTGTATTAGCAAACACTGGAACGGAAAATCTACTTTTTAAAATGATTATGTTGTCTTGTTAGAAAAGCTCTATACAGTAGAAGCCCTCGAGAATCACGTCCCCACTGCCACTCATCTACCACTCCAATGTCACTTTAGAACTCACTCAGGTGTTAATTTTCGGGGGCTGGTACTTAAGTTAAGTGCTTCCCCAGGGAGGGGGTGGGGGGCTACTGCCCTCAGACCCCCAAGATAATTTTTATATGGGCAGTCTGACTTGGCGTACTGACCATATATTAGTGTTGCAATGCATGATAAATAAACAGTGAAAAAATCTAAGAAATCGGATGGGGCTGGGACATTTGGGACGAATAAAAATTTAAGATGAAAATCTCCCCGGCCGGTGGGTGAGCAGTGGAGGTGTGAAATCTGGCACGGTCCAGAACAATAGGAGTCACAAAATCAGAGTGGTGGAGTAGTGGCAGAGTAGCAGTAAATGCCTGACTTCTAAGGGCTTCTACTGTAGTTCATCTGAAGTCTTCACTAGTTTTCTAACCTGAGTGTTTTCTGGCTGGTTTGTCTGCTGGTCTTGGTGTAACGTTACCCTCTTTGTGTGACCTTTGACCTTTGTAATCAATTCATTAATATGTTGGCGTGGTTCAGAATGTTGTTTTTAGCAGAGTGTGGAATATTTTTTATATATTTTTTTAGGGATGCCCCGATCACGTTTTTTGCCACAGATCACCGATCGTCTATGAGCCATATCGGCCGATACCGATACTGATACTGAGTTTTTTTTTTTTTTTTTTTAATAAAATATATATATTATATAATTATACTTGTAGTTGTATTATCTGCGAGACATCGCCACCACGCAACAAGTCAAAATGCTTGCTATCTGCAAACAGCTCCACTCTCTGTGTGTATACTCTGCTCTGGTCAAATCACATTCAGCATGCCCTCAGCCAGGGGCTCGAATATGCATCGAATCAATGTTATAAGACATTGATATCAGGAGCTATCTGTAGCTACTGCTAGCCGGCTAGATAACGTTAAGACAACGCCTCAGTGAACTATTTAGTTTACTGGGACATTTCATATAAACAGTGAGCTAACGTTAGCTACCTAGCTAACGGAGGTATCATGCACTCGACTATTGCTGGAGCATTTGTTTATATCAGGAGCTATCAGTAGCTAGCCGGCTAGATAACGTTAGACAATGCCTCATGTATTAAACTAAAAGTGAATAGTTGACTGGGTCATTTTGTTTAAACAGTAACGTTAGCTAGGTAGCTAACATTAGCTCACAGAGGTCCCATGCACTAGACTAGAGCAGACTATTGCCAGTCACCTATCTATTAATCGATCCACCTACCCACCTATCTATTCATCCATCTATCCATCAACCTATCTATTCATCCATCCATCTATCCATCAACCTATATATTCATCCATCCATCCATCAGCCTATCTATTCATCCATCCATACATCCATCAACCTCTCTATTCATCCATACATCCATCAACCTATCTATTCATCCATCCATTCATCCATCCATCCACCTATTCACCCATGCATCCACCTATCCGTCCATTGATCCATTCATCCATCCACCCATCCACCTATCCATCCATAATCCATCCATCATCCATCCATCCCTCTGTCCCTCCGTTCATGCATCTGTCCATCCTTCCATTTAATCATTCAGTCTCGAAAATATCTGTCTTCTTAAAAGTCTTCTTACAAACTAATCGATCAACCCTAATAAAGATCCCTGTCCCCATTTCCCCTGTCTCCCTGTTTCTCTGTGAGTGGATGTCTCGCGGTGATGGCCAAGATGGTGCGATCTTCTCTAGGTTGCCCCCATACTTCACATGGATCCGAGCGGAATACATACACGTGTGCAAATTGAATATGACTCCTTTATCCTATTTTCATACTAGCGCTCGTTTCCCTATGCTTTTTATTTTGTTGTTGTTGTTCTTAGCTCTATTCTATTTAAATCTTTCAAAAAATGTATGATGAATGAACCCCAGTTGCTATTGCATGTACATATCTGTGTTTTATTACACGTATATGTACATTACATACCTATAACTATTCGCCTGTTTTATTCTCCACCCATCCATCATCCATAGCAACACTACTATCACCGACATCCAAGACGGGGGATCCCCCCTTGAACGGCCCTTCTAAGGTTTCTCTCCTCCACATAACCTGTGGTGCTTTTTTCCTATTGCTAGGTTTTTAGTGAGTTTTTACTTACCTTTGCAGGGGTATGTCTGGGAGTGTTGCATTTATTTATTTTACATTTATTTTAAATTTATTTTACATTTATTTTGGATTTCATGGGGGTTTTTGTTCTTGATTTATTGTGATGATTCTTCTTGACTTGTTTAAAGAAGACTTGTTCAGCCCATGGGGACATTACCTTGTGATTTCGGGCTTTACAAATACATTTGATTTGATTTGATCTGCCGGATTCCTGAACGCATGGAAAGTAAACAGCCAAAGTGTTCTCAGCTGCACTCCCCCGAATGAGGAATGCCACTGATTCTTAAATTGAACATGTACTCTCGTACACCTGAATTTGCATACATAAACAGGACCGTGTGCACACAGAATCCACAGGCAACGTGAAAGCAATTTAGATTAGATTAAATTGTATTATCATTATACAGCAAAAGTACAGAACAACGAAAATAAGTTTGTCATCCAACCACGGTGCAAATGTAACAGTAAAGTGTAAATATATATATGGTATATACAGCATTATTGTACATGCTATCGTACAGAAAATAGTCAAAGCGGAAAGAGAACAGCTTATTTAGTAGTGTCAATACAGGTACAAAGGCCACCCTAAAAGAAGCGGCATGGGATGAGATAACAGGTGAGGTTAACGTGGCGTCAGGAGAGGAGCGCACAGTGGCTGAAGTGAAAAAGAAATGGGTTGACATTAAATCAGAGGCCGAAAAAAGAATCGCAAAACAGAGAGAGATGCTGGCCACTGGAAAGTGAATTCTTTCATAACTGCGTTCAGGAATGAGGTCCATTGAGAGTAAACTCTAATTTCCAATGATAATAATGAATAACTAGACAATTCCGCGCGGGGGAAATTGTGAAAGTGTGGGTGACGCCTGTGCACCGCCGGCCAACGGGGGAGAGGGTCTCTCGCGAGTCTCTATGACAAACGGTTCAAAGGATACAAAAAGGGGGCGCGGCCTAAGGATCGGGGGAGTGGTCAACATAGACCAATCAAAGAGGATATCCCTACTGAGTGCAATGACACAACCCGCAACACTATTACACTATTACACTATTACACAATATTACACTATTACACACTATTACACACTATTACACACTATTACACTATTACACACTATTACACTATTACACTATTACACTATTACACTATTACACTATTACACACTATTACACTATTACACTATTACACACTATTACACTATTACACACTATTGCACTATTACACTATTACACACTATTACACTATTACACACTATTACACACTATTACAAACTATTACACTATTACACACTATTACACACTATTACACTATTACACACTATGACACACTATTACACTATTACACACTATTACACACTATTACACTATTACACACTATTACACTATTACACACTATTACACTATTACACACTATTACACTATTACACACTATTACACAATATTACACTATTACACACTATTACACTATTACACTATTACAAACTATTACACTATTACACTATTACACACTATTACACTATTACACTATTATACACTATTACACTATTACACTATTACACTATTACACACTATTACACTATTACACTATTACACACTATTACACTATTACACACTATTACACTATTACACACTATTACACTATTACACACTATTACACTATTACACACTATTACACTATTACACTATTACACACTATTACACTATTACACACTATTACACTATTACACTATTACACACTATTACACACTATTACACTATTACACACTATTACACACTATTACACACTATTACACTATTACACTATTACACTATTACACACTATTACACTATTACACTATTACACACTATTACACTATTACACTATTACACACTATTACACACTATTACACTATTACACTATTACACTATTACACTATTACACACTATTACACTATTACACACTATTACACACTATTACACTATTACACACTATTACACTATTACACACTATTACACTATTACACTATTACACACTATTACACTATTACACGATTACACACTATTACACTATTACACACTATTACACTATTAGACACTATTACACTATTACACACTATTACACTATTACACTATTACACTATTACACAATATTACACTATTACACACTATTACACTATTACACACTATTACACTATTACACTATTACACAATATTACACTATTACACACTATTACACACTATTACACTATTACACTATTACACTATTACACTATTACACACTATTACACTATTACACACTATTACACTATTACACTATTATACACTATTACACTATTACACTATTACACTATTACACTATTACACACTATTACACTATTACACACTATTACACTATTACACTATTACACACTATTACACTATTACACTATTACACACTATTACACTATTACACACTATTACACTATTAGACACTATTACACTATTACACACTATTACACTATTACACTATTACACTATTACACAATATTACACTATTACACACTATTACACTATTACACACTATTACACTATTACACTATTACACAATATTACACTATTACACACTATTACACTATTACACTATTACACACTATTACACTATTACACTATTACACACTATTACACTATTACACTATTACACACTATTACACTATTACACACTATTACACTATTACACACTATTACACTATTACACACTATTACACTATTACACTATTACACACTATTACACTATTACACACTATTACACTATTACACTATTACACACTATTACACTATTACACACTATTACACTATTACACACTATTACACTATTACACACTATTACACTATTACACACTATTACACTATTACACTATTATACACTATTACACTATTACACTATTACACTATTACACACTATTACACTATTACACTATTACACACTATTACACTATTACACACTATTACACTATTACACACTATTACACTATTACACACTATTACACTATTACACACTATTACACTATTACACTATTACACACTATTACACTATTACACACTATTACACTATTACACTATTACACACTATTACACACTATTACACTATTACACACTATTACACACTATTACACACTATTACACTATTACACTATTACACTATTACACACTATTACACTATTACACTATTACACACTATTACACTATTACACTATTACACACTATTACACACTATTACACTATTACACTATTACACTATTACACTATTACACACTATTACACTATTACACACTATTACACTATTACACTATTATACACTATTACACTATTACACTATTACACTATTACACTATTACACACTATTACACTATTACACACTATTACACTATTACACTATTACACACTATTACACTATTACACTATTACACACTATTACACTATTACACACTATTACACTATTAGACACTATTACACTATTACACACTATTACACTATTACACTATTACACTATTACACAATATTACACTATTACACACTATTACACTATTACACACTATTACACTATTACACTATTACACAATATTACACTATTACACACTATTACACTATTACACTATTACACACTATTACACTATTACACTATTACACACTATTACACTATTACACTATTACACACTATTACACTATTACACACTATTACACTATTACACACTATTACACTATTACACACTATTACACTATTACACTATTACACACTATTACACTATTACACACTATTACACTATTACACTATTACACACTATTACACTATTACACACTATTACACCTATTACACTATTACACACTATTACACTATTACACTATTACACACTATTACACTATTACACACTATTACACTATTACACACTATTACACTATTACACTATTACACACTATTACACTATTACACTATTACACTATTACACACTATTACACTATTACACAATTACACACTATTACACTATTACACTATTACACTATTACACACTATTACACTATTACACAATTACACTATTACACACTATTACACTATTACACTATTACACACTATTACACTATTACACCGAGTACAATGACACAACCCACAAGACAGAGGGCGCTGTCAGCAATTCAGTAGTGCAACACAGTGATGGCCAATGATGGGTTAAGTGGATGATGTCATTGGCAGCTCAGCCACGAGCCACACAGCTGAACCAATCATGAGTGAGCCATGAGCCACACAGGTGAAGCAATCACTATGACTTGCATATTTTCTATCTAATGCATTTCTATGGAGGCAGATGCATGACTGCATTGTCACATTGATTAAAAGAAAACTATAAGAGATGAAGCGTTGTGACGCGCACATGAGCACTACAACGAGTAGGCGAAGGGTTGTGCGCGATATTGTGACATTCGTGCGATATTGTGGCACTCCTTCGGCGATCGGAACAGAAGGCTAAAAAATAGTGTGAAAAATGTGATTTCTAGAGTGCGATTGCATGGCGGTCAATGGGGAGGAGAACCTTCAAACAAATGGTCGTCAGTTGAGATAGAAATGTCCAATTCCATTTATTTTTCTTTTGTGAGCGGGTTGACAGCCGTGTCATCGTTTTGATGTGTTTGTTTTATTTCTACGTCCAAAATTGAGATCACACTCGCAATTCACCCAAGGTAGGGGGAAAAAGATTATTTCAGCTGCTACACTCTAAAATGCAATGCATTCCCAATGGGACCGATATTTTACCGTTTAAAGTCGATTCGTAGCCAGACGGTGCGGTGAAACTTTACGAGTTCGGAGACCGGTGTTGCCATAGGCAAGCCGCTCGTTTTGATACCTTTCACGTGTATGGGGCGCGAACGCTTACGTGTTGCAAAGTGTTTGCAAAATCGGTGGAATAAAGAATAATAAATAAACTAGACAATTCCGCGCGGGGGAAATTGTGAAAGTGTGGGTGACGCCTGTGCACCGCCGGCCAACGGGGGAGAGTGTCTCTCGCGAGTCTCTATGACAAACGGTTCAAAGGATACAAAAAGGGGGCGTGGCCTAAGGATCGGGGGAGTGGTCAACATAGACCAATCAAAGAGGATATCCCTACTGAGTGCAATGACACAACCCGCAACACTATTACACTATTACACAATATTACACACTATTACACTATTACACTATTACACACTATTACACTATTACACACTATTACACTATTACACACTATTACACTATTAGACACTATTACACTATTACACACTATTACACTATTACACTATTACACATTATTACACACTATTACACTATTACACACTATTACACTATTACACACTATTACACTATTACACACTATTACACTATTAGACACTATTACACACTATTACACTATTACACTATTACACATTATTACACACTATTACACTATTACACACTATTACACTATTACACACTATTACACTATTACACTATTACACACTATTACACTATTACACACTATTACACTATTACACTATTACACACTATTACACTATTACACACTATTACACTATTACACACTATTACACTATTACACTATTACACTATTACACACTATTACACTATTACACTATTACACACTATTACACTATTACACACTATTACACTATTACACTATTACACACTATTACACTATTACACTATTACACACTATTACACTATTACACACTATTACACTATTACACTATTACACACTATTACACTATTACACACTATTACACTATTACACACTATTACACTATTACACACTATTACACTATTACACACTATTACACTATTACACTATTACACACTATTACACTATTAGACACTATTACACTATTACACACTATTACACTATTACACTATTACACACTATTACACTATTACACACTATTACACTATTACACTATTACACACTATTACACTATTACACACTATTACACTATTACACACTATTACACTATTACACTATTACACACTATTACACTATTACACACTATTACACTATTACACACTATTACACTATTACACTATTACACACTATTACACTATTACACTATTACACACTATTACACTATTACACTATTACACACTATTACACTATTACACTATTACACACTACACTATTACACTATTACACTATTACACACTATTACACTATTACACACTATTACACTATTACACTATTACACACTATTACACTATTACACTATTACACACTAGTACACTATTACACACTATTACACTATTACACTATTACACACTATTACACTATTACACACTATTACACTATTACACACTATTACACTATTACACTATTACACACTATTACACTATTACACTATTACACACTATTACACTATTACACTATTACACACTATTACACTATTACACACTATTACAATATTACACTATTACACACTATTACACTATTACACACTATTACACTATTACACTATTACACACTATTACACTATTACACACTATTACACTATTACACACTATTACACTATTACACTATTACACACTATTACACTATTAGACACTATTACACTATTACACACTATTACACTATTACACTATTACACACTATTACACAATATTACACTATTACACACTATTACACTATTACACTATTACACACTATTACACACTATTACACTATTACACACTATTACACTATTACACTATTACACACTATTACACTATTACACACTATTACACTATTACACCGAGTACAATGGCACAATCCGCAAGTCTCTACGACAAACGGTTCAAGAGATACACTGAGGGGGTGTGGCCTAAGGGGGCGTGGTCTAAGGATCGGGGGAGTGGTCAACATCGACCAATGAAAGGTGGTCAACATGGACCAATGAAAAATGAAAGAGGATATCCCTACTGAGTACAATGACACAACCCACAAGACAGAGGGCGCTGTCAGCAATTCAGTACTGCAACACAGTGATGGCCAATGATGGGTTAAGTGGATGATGTCATTGGCAGCTCAGCCACGAGCCACACAGCTGAACCAATCATGAGTGAGCCATGAGCCACACAGGTGAAGCAATCACTATGACTTGCATATTTTCTATCCAATGCATTTGTATGGAGGCAGATGCATGACTGCATTGTCACATTGATTAAAAGAAAACTATAAGAGATGAAGCGTTGTGACGCGCACATGAGCACTACAACGAGTAGGCGAAGGGTTGTGCGCGATATTGTGACATTCGTGCAATATTGTGGCACTCCTTCGGCGATCGGAACAGAAGGCTAAAAAATAGTGTGAAAAATGTGATTTCTAGAGTGCGATTGCATGGCGGTCAATGGGGAGGAGAACCTTCAAACAAATGGTCGTCAGTTGAGATAGAAATGTCCAATTCCATTTATTTTTCTTTTGTGAGCGGGATGACAGCCGTGTCATCGTTTTGATGTGTTTGTTTTATTTCTACGTCCAAAATTGAGATCACACTCGCAATTCACCCAAGGTAGGGGGAAAAAGATTATTTCAGCTGCTACACTCTAAAATGCAATGCATTCCCAATGGGACCGATATTTTACCGTTTAAAGTCGATTCGTAGCCAGACGGTGCGGTGAAACTTTACGAGATCGGAGACCGGTGTTGCCATAGGCAAGCCGCTCGTTTTGATACCTTTCACGTGTATGGGGCGCGAACGCTTACGTGTTGCAAAGTGTTTGCAAAATATAGAATATAGATAATAAGTATATACTAGACAATTCCGCGCGGGGGAAATTGTGAAAGTGTGGGTGACGCCTGTGCACCGCCGGCCAGCGGGGGAGAGGGTCTCTCGCGAGTCTCTATGACAAACGGTTCAAAGGATACAAAAAAGGGGCGCGGCCTAAGGATCGGGGGAGTGGTCAACATAGACCATTTGAAGATGACTACAGATGTGATTTTATTAACTATAACACAAACTCCCTTTCGTGTTGTATTATTTAATACTCACCCTTTCTCATGGCACCATGTGTCCAAGAAGTGGCAGATCAAACTAAATGATCTATTACACACTATTACACTATTACACACTATTACACTATTACACTATTACACACTATTACACACTAGTACACACTATTACACTATTACACACTATTACACACTATTACACTATTACACACTATTACACTATTACACACTATTACACTATTACACTATTACACACTATTACACTATTACACTATTACACACTATTACACTATTACACTATTACACACTATTACACACTATTACACTATTACACACTATTACACACTATTACACTATTACACACTATTACACTATTACACACTATTACACTATTACACACTATTACACTATTACACACTATTACACTATTACACACTATTACACTATTACACTATTACACACTATTACACTATTACACACTATTACACTATTACACTATTACACACTATTACACTATTACACTATTACACACTATTACACTATTACACACTATTACACACTATTACACTATTACACACTATTACACTATTACACACTATTACACTATTACACTATTACACACTATTACACTATTACACACTATTACACTATTAGACACTATTACACACTATTACACTATTACACACTATTACACTATTACACTATTACACACTATTACACTATTACACTATTACACACTATTACACTATTACACACTATTACACACTATTACACTATTACACACTATTACACTATTACACACTATTACACTATTACACTATTACACACTATTACACTATTACACACTATTACACTATTAGACACTATTACACTATTACACACTATTACACACTATTACACTATTACACACTATTACACTATTACACTATTACACACTATTACACTATTACACACTATTACACTATTACACACTATTACACTATTACACTATTACACACTATTACACTATTACACACTATTACACTATTACACACTATTACACTATTACACTATTACACTATTACACACTATTACACTATTACACACTATTACACTATTACACTATTACACACTATTACACTATTACACACTATTACACTATTACACTATTACACTATTACACACTATTACACTATTACACTATTACACACTATTACACTATTACACACTATTACACTATTACACACTATTACACTATTACACACTATTACACTATTACACTATTACACACTATTACACTATTACACACTATTACACTATTACACACTATTACACTATTACACTATTACACACTATTACACTATTACACTATTACACACTATTACACTATTACACACTATTACACTATTACACTATTACACTATTACACACTATTACACACTATTACACACTATTACACTATTACACACTATTACACACTTACACTATTACACTATTACACACTATTACACTATTACACACTATTATACACTATTACACTATTACACACTATTACACTATTACACTATTACACACTATTACACTATTACACTATTACACAATATTACACTATTACACACTATTACACTATTACACACTATTACACTATTACACACTATTACACTATTACACTATTACACTATTACACACTATTACACTATTACACTATTACACACTATTACACTATTACACACTATTACACTATTACACTATTACACACTATTACACTATTAAACCGAGTACAATGGCACAATCCGCAAGTCTCTACGACAAACGGTTCAAGAGATACACTGAGGGGGTGTGGCCTAAGGGGGCGTGGTCTAAGGATCGGGGGAGTGGTCAACATCGACCAATGAAAGGTGGTCAAGATCGACCAATGGCACAATCCGCAAGTCTCTACGACAAACGGTTCAAGAGATACACTGAGGGGGTGTGGCCTAAGGGGGCGTGGTCTAAGGATCGGGGGAGTGGTCAACATCGACCAATGAAAGGTGGTCAACATGGACCAATGAAAAATGAAAGAGGATATCCCTACTGAGTACAATGACACAACCCACAAGACAGAGGGCGCTGTCAGCAATTCAGTACTGCAACACAGTGATGGCCAATGATGGGTTAAGTGGATGATGTCATTGGCAGCTCAGCCACGAGCCACACAGCTGAACCAATCATGAGTGAGCCATGAGCCACACAGGTGAAGCAATCACTATGACTTGCATATTTTCTATCCAATGCATTTGTATGGAGGCAGATGCATGACTGCATTGTCACATTGATTAAAAGAAAACTATAAGAGATGAAGCGTTGTGACGCGCACATGAGCACTACAACGAGTAGGCGAAGGGTTGTGCGCGATATTGTGACATTCGTGCAATATTGTGGCACTCCTTCGGCGATCGGAACAGAAGGCTAAAAAATAGTGTGAAAAATGTGATTTCTAGAGTGCGATTGCATGGCGGTCAATGGGGAGGAGAACCTTCAAACAAATGGTCGTCAGTTGAGATAGAAATGTCCAATTCCATTTATTTTTCTTTTGTGAGCGGGATGACAGCCGTGTCATCGTTTTGATGTGTTTGTTTTATTTCTACGTCCAAAATTGAGATCACACTCGCAATTCACCCAAGGTAGGGGGAAAAAGATTATTTCAGCTGCTACACTCTAAAATGCAATGCATTCCCAATGGGACCGATATTTTACCGTTTAAAGTCGATTCGTAGCCAGACGGTGCGGTGAAACTTTACGAGATCGGAGACCGGTGTTGCCATAGGCAAGCCGCTCGTTTTGATACCTTTCACGTGTATGGGGCGCGAACGCTTACGTGTTGCAAAGTGTTTGCAAAATCGGTGGAATAAAGAATAATAAATAACTAGACAATTCCGCGCGGGGGAAATTGTGAAAGTGTGGGTGACGCCTGTGCACCGCCGGCCAACGGGGGAGAGGGTCTCTCGCGAGTCTCTATGACAAACGGTTCAAAGGATACAAAAAGGGGGCGCGGCTTAAGGATCGGGGGAGTGGTCAACATAGACCAATCAAAGAGGATATCCCTACTGAGTGCAATGACACAACCCGCAACACTATTACACTATTACACAATATTACACTATTACACACTATTACACACTATTACACTATTACACTATTACACACTATTACACTATTACACTATTACACACTATTACACTATTACACGCTATTACACTATTACACTATTACACACTATTACACTATTACACACTATTACACTATTACACACTATTACACACTATTACACTATTACACTATTACACGCTATTACACTATTACACTATTACACACTATTACACACTATTACACTATTACACTATTACACACTATTACACTATTACACTATTACACTATTACACACTATTACACTATTACACGCTATTACACGCTATTACACGCTATTACACTATTACACACTATTACACTATTACACACTATTACACTATTACACTATTACACACTATTACACTATTACACTATTACACGCTATTACACTATTACACACTATTACACACTATTACACTATTGCACTATTGCACTATTACACACTATTACACTATTACACACTATTACACTATTACACACTATTACACTATTACGCTATTACACTATTACACACTATTACACTATTACACTATTACACTATTACACACTATTACACTATTACACTATTACACACTATTACACTATTACACACTATTACACTATTACACACTATTACACACTATTACACACTATTACACTATTACACTATTACACTATTACACACTATTACACTATTACACTATTACACACTATTACACTATTACACTATTACACTATTACACTATTACACACTATTACACTATTACACACTATTACACTATTACACTATTACACACTATTACACTATTACACACTATTACACACTATTACACTATTACACACTATTACACTATTACACTATTACACTATTACACACTATTACACTATTACACTATTACACACTATTACACTATTACACTATTACACTATTACACACTATTACACTATTACACACTATTACACTATTACACTATTACACACTATTACACTATTACACACTATTACACTATTACACACTATTACACTATTACACACTATTACACTATTACACTATTACACAATATTACACTATTACACACTATTACACTATTACACTATTACACACTATTACACTATTACACACTATTACACACTATTACACTATTACACACTATTACACTATTACACTATTACACTATTACACACTATTACACTATTACACACTATTACACTATTACACACTATTACACTATTACACACTATTACACTATTACACTATTACACACTATTACACTATTACACACTATTACACTATTACACACTATTACACTATTACACACTATTACACTATTACACACTATTACACACTATTACACTATTACACACTATTACACACTATTACACTATTACACACTATTACACTATTACACTATTACACAATATTACACTATTACACACTATTACACTATTACACTATTACACACTATTACACTATTACACTATTACACACTATTACACTATTACACACTATTACACACTATTACACTATTACACGCTATTACACTATTACACTATTACACTATTACACACTATTACACTATTACACTATTACACACTATTACACTATTACACACTATTACACTATTACACACTATTACACTATTACACGCTATTACACTATTACACTATTACACACTATTACACACTATTACACACTATTACACTATTACACTATTACACACTATTACACTATTACACACTATTACACTATTACACGCTATTACACTATTACACTATTACACTATTACACACTATTACACTATTACACACTATTACACTATTACACACTATTACACTATTACACACTATTACACGCTATTACACTATTACACGCTATTACACTATTACACTATTACACACTATTACACTATTACACACTATTACACTATTACACACTATTACACTATTACACACTATTACACTATTACACTATTACACACTATTACACTATTACACTATTACGCTATTACACACTATTACACACTATTACACTATTACACACTATTACACACTATTACACTATTACACACTATTACACTATTACACTATTACACACTATTACACACTATTACACACTATTACACACTATTACACTATTACACACTATTACACTATTACACACTATTACACTATTACACTATTACACACTATTACACTATTACACACTATTACACTATTACACTATTACACTATTACACACTATTACACTATTACACACTATTACACACTATTACACTATTACACTATTACACACTATTACACACTATTACACTATTACACTATTACACACTATTACACTATTACACACTATTACACACTATTACACTATTACACTATTACACACTATTACTCTATTACACACTATTACACTATTACACTATTACACACTATTACACTATTACACACTATTACACACTATTACACTATTACACTATTACACACTATTACACACTATTACACTATTACACTATTACACACTATTACACTATTACACACTATTACACACTATTACACTATTACACTATTACACACTATTACTCTATTACACACTATTACACTATTACACACTATTACACTATTACACACTATTACACTATTACACACTATTACACTATTACACTATTACACACTATTACACTATTACACACTATTACACTATTACACACTATTACACACTATTACACTATTACACACTATTACACACTATTACACTATTACACACTATTACACACTATTACACACTATTACACTATTACACACTATTACACTATTACACTATTACACAATATTACACTATTACACACTATTACACTATTACACTATTACACACTATTACACTATTACACTATTACACACTATTACACTATTACACACTATTACACTATTACACACTATTACACACTATTACACACTATTACACTATTACACTATTACACGCTATTACACTATTACACTATTACACTATTGCACACTATTACACTATTACACTATTACACACTATTACACTATTACACTATTACACTATTACACACTATTACACTATTACACGCTATTACACTATTACACACTATTACACTATTACACTATTACACACTATTACACTATTACACTATTACACACTATTACACTATTACACTATTACACACTATTACACTATTACACACTATTACACACTATTACACTATTGCACTATTGCACTATTACACACTATTACACTATTACACACTATTACACTATTACACACTATTACACTATTACGCTATTACACTATTACACACTATTACACTATTACACTATTACACTATTACACACTATTACACTATTACACTATTACACACTATTACACTATTACACACTATTACACTATTACACACTATTACACACTATTACACACTATTACACTATTACACTATTACACTATTACACACTATTACACTATTACACTATTACACACTATTACACTATTACACTATTACACTATTACACACTATTACACACTATTACACTATTACACTATTACACACTATTACACTATTACACACTATTACACACTATTACACTATTACACACTATTACACTATTACACTATTACACTATTACACACTATTACACTATTACACTATTACACACTATTACACTATTACACTATTACACTATTACACACTATTACACTATTACACACTATTACACTATTACACTATTACACACTATTACACTATTACACACTATTACACTATTACACACTATTACACTATTACACACTATTACACTATTACACTATTACACAATATTACACTATTACACACTATTACACTATTACACTATTACACACTATTACACTATTACACACTATTACACACTATTACACTATTACACACTATTACACTATTACACTATTACACTATTACACACTATTACACTATTACACACTATTACACTATTACACACTATTACACTATTACACACTATTACACTATTACACTATTACACACTATTACACTATTACACACTATTACACTATTACACACTATTACACTATTACACACTATTACACTATTACACACTATTACACACTATTACACTATTACACACTATTACACACTATTACACTATTACACACTATTACACTATTACACTATTACACAATATTACACTATTACACACTATTACACTATTACACTATTACACACTATTACACTATTACACTATTACACACTATTACACTATTACACACTATTACACACTATTACACTATTACACGCTATTACACTATTACACTATTACACTATTACACACTATTACACTATTACACTATTACACACTATTACACTATTACACACTATTACACTATTACACACTATTACACTATTACACTATTACACGCTATTACACTATTACACTATTACACACTATTACACACTATTACACTATTACACTATTACACTATTACACACTATTACACTATTACACGCTATTACACTATTACACTATTACACTATTACACACTATTACACTATTACACACTATTACACTATTACACACTATTACACTATTACACACTATTACACGCTATTACACTATTACACGCTATTACACTATTACACTATTACACACTATTACACTATTACACACTATTACACTATTACACACTATTACACTATTACACACTATTACACTATTACACTATTACACACTATTACACTATTACACTATTACGCTATTACACACTATTACACACTATTACACTATTACACACTATTACACACTATTACACTATTACACTATTACACACTATTACACTATTACACTATTACACACTATTACACACTATTACACACTATTACACACTATTACACTATTACACACTATTACACTATTACACTATTACACACTATTACACTATTACACACTATTACACTATTACACTATTACACTATTACACACTATTACACTATTACACACTATTACACACTATTACACTATTACACTATTACACACTATTACACACTATTACACTATTACACTATTACACACTATTACACTATTACACACTATTACACACTATTACACTATTACACACTATTACACTATTACACTATTACACACTATTACTCTATTACACACTATTACACTATTACACACTATTACACTATTACACACTATTACACTATTACACACTATTACACTATTACACTATTACACACTATTACACTATTACACACTATTACACTATTACACACTATTACACACTATTACACTATTACACACTATTACACACTATTACACTATTACACACTATTACACACTATTACACACTATTACACTATTACACACTATTACACTATTACACTATTACACAATATTACACTATTACACACTATTACACTATTACACTATTACACACTATTACACTATTACACTATTACACACTATTACACTATTACACACTATTACACTATTACACACTATTACACACTATTACACTATTACACTATTACACACTATTACACTATTACACACTATTATACACTATTACACTATTGCACACTATTACACTATTACACTATTACACACTATTACACTATTACACTATTACACAATATTACACTATTACACACTATTACACTATTACACACTATTACACTATTACACACTATTACACTATTACACTATTACACACTATTACACTATTACACTATTACACACTATTACACTATTACACTATTACACACTATTACACTATTACACACTATTACACTATTACACTATTACACACTATTACACTATTAAACCGAGTACAATGGCACAATCCGCAAGTCTCTACGACAAACGGTTCAAGAGATACACTGAGGGGGTGTGGCCTAAGGGGGCGTGGTCTAAGGATCGGGGGAGTGGTCAACATCGACCAATGAAAGGTGGTCAACATGGACCAATGAAAAATGAAAGAGGATATCCCTACTGAGTACAATGACACAACCCACAAGACAGAGGGCGCTGTCAGCAATTCAGTACTGCAACACAGTGATGGCCAATGATGGGTTAAGTGGATGATGTCATTGGCAGCTCAGCCACGAGCCACACAGCTGAACCAATCATGAGTGAGCCATGAGCCACACAGGTGAAGCAATCACTATGACTTGCATATTTTCGATCCAATGCATTTCTATGGAGGCAGATGCATGACTGCATTGTCACATTGATTAAAAGAAAACTATAAGAGATGAAGCGTTGTGACGCGCACATGAGCACTACAACGAGTAGGCGAAGGGTTGTGCGCGATATTGTGACATTCGTGCGATATTGTGGCACTCCTTCGGCGATCGGAACAGAAGGCTAAAAAATAGTGTGAAAAATCTGATTTCTAGAGTGCGATTGCATGGCGGTCAATGGGGAGGAGAACCTTCAAACAAATGGTCGTCAGTTGAGATAGAAATGTCCAATTCCATTTATTTTTCTTTTGTGAGCGGGTTGACAGCCGTGTCATCGTTTTGATGTGTTTGTTTTATTTCTACGTCCAAAATTGAGATCACACTCGCAATTCACCCAAGGTAGGGGGAAAAAGATTATTTCAGCTGCTACACTCTAAAATGCAATGCATTCCCAATGGGACCGATATTTTACCGTTTAAAGTCGATTCGTAGCCAGACGGTGCGGTGAAACTTTACGAGTTCGGAGACCGGTGTTGCCATAGGCAAGCCGCTCGTTTTGATACCTTTCACGTGTATGGGGCGCGAACGCTTACGTGTTGCAAAGTGTTTGCAAAATCGGTGGAATAAAGAATAATAATTATAAATAAAAAGAGTATGGATATGTATAGTGTGGGTGGCAACCTGGCTTCGCCAGGTCACCCACACTAACTAGACAATTCCGCGCGGGGGAAATTGTGAAAGTGTGGGTGACGCCTGTGCACCGCCGGCCAACGGGGGAGAGTGTCTCTCGCGAGTCTCTATGACAAACGGTTCAAAGGATACAAAAAGGGGGCGTGGCCTAAGGATCGGGGGAGTGGTCAACATAGACCAATCAAAGAGGATATCCCTACTGAGTGCAATGACACAACCCGCAACACTATTACACTATTACACAATATTACACACTATTACACTATTACACTATTACACACTATTACACTATTACACACTATTACACTATTACACACTATTACACTATTAGACACTATTACACTATTACACACTATTACACTATTACACTATTACACATTATTACACACTATTACACTATTACACACTATTACACTATTACACACTATTACACTATTACACACTATTACACTATTAGACACTATTACACTATTACACACTATTACACTATTACACTATTACACATTATTACACACTATTACACTATTACACACTATTACACTATTACACACTATTACACTATTACACTATTACACACTATTACACTATTACACACTATTACACTATTACACTATTACACACTATTACACACTATTACACTATTACACACTATTACACTATTACACACTATTACACTATTACACTATTACACACTATTACACTATTACACACTATTACACTATTACACTATTACACACTATTACACTATTACACACTATTACACTATTACACTATTACACACTATTACACTA
Source organism: Notolepis coatsorum (assembly GCF_963971535.1). Lineage (NCBI taxonomy): Eukaryota > Metazoa > Chordata > Actinopteri > Aulopiformes > Paralepididae > Notolepis > Notolepis coatsorum. The sequence continues at coordinate 96,954,381 of NC_140178.1, forward strand.
TTACACACTATTACACTATTACACACTATTACACTATTACACACTATTACACTATTACACTATTACACACTATTACACTATTACACACTATTACACTATTACACACTATTACACTATTACACACTATTACACTATTACACACTATTACACTATTACACTATTACACACTATTACACTATTAGACACTATTACACTATTACACACTATTACACTATTACACTATTACACACTATTACACTATTACACTATTACACACTATTACACTATTACACACTATTACACTATTACACTATTACACACTATTACACACTATTACACTATTACACACTATTACACTATTACACACTATTACACTATTACACTATTACACACTATTACACTATTACACACTATTACACTATTACACTATTACACACTATTACACTATTACACACTATTACACTATTACACACTATTACACTATTACACACTATTACACTATTACACTATTACACACTATTACACTATTACACACTATTACACTATTACACACTATTACACTATTACACACTATTACACTATTACACACTATTACACTATTACACTATTACACACTATTACACTATTAGACACTATTACACTATTACACACTATTACACTATTACACTATTACACACTATTACACTATTACACACTATTACACTATTACACTATTACACACTATTACACTATTACACACTATTACACTATTACACACTATTACACTATTACACTATTACACACTATTACACTATTACACACTATTACACACTATTACACTATTACACTATTACACACTATTACACTATTACACACTATTACACTATTACACTATTACACACTATTACACTATTACACTATTACACACTACACTATTACACTATTACACTATTACACACTATTACACTATTACACACTATTACACTATTACACTATTACACACTATTACACTATTACACTATTACACACTACACTATTACACTATTACATTATTACACACTATTACACTATTACACACTATTACACTATTACACACTATTACACTATTACACACTATTACACTATTAGACACTATTACACTATTACACACTATTACACTATTACACTATTACACATTATTACACACTATTACACTATTACACACTATTACACTATTACACACTATTACACTATTACACTATTACACACTATTACACTATTACACACTATTACACTATTACACTATTACACACTATTACACACTATTACACTATTACACACTATTACACTATTACACACTATTACACTATTACACTATTACACACTATTACACTATTACACACTATTACACTATTACACACTATTACACTATTACACACTATTACACTATTACACTATTACACACTATTACACTATTACACACTATTACACTATTACACACTATTACACTATTACACACTATTACACTATTACACTATTACACACTATTACACTATTACACACTATTACACTATTACACACTATTACACTATTACACACTATTACACTATTACACACTATTACACTATTACACTATTACACACTATTACACTATTAGACACTATTACACTATTACACACTATTACACTATTACACTATTACACACTATTACACTATTACACTATTACACACTATTACACTATTACACACTATTACACTATTACACTATTACACACTATTACACACTATTACACTATTACACACTATTACACTATTACACACTATTACACTATTACACTATTACACACTATTACACTATTACACACTATTACACTATTACACTATTACACACTATTACACTATTACACACTATTACACTATTACACACTATTACACTATTACACACTATTACACTATTACACTATTACACACTATTACACTATTACACACTATTACACTATTACACACTATTACACTATTACACACTATTACACTATTACACACTATTACACTATTACACTATTACACACTATTACACTATTAGACACTATTACACTATTACACACTATTACACTATTACACTATTACACACTATTACACTATTACACACTATTACACTATTACACTATTACACACTATTACACTATTACACACTATTACACTATTACACACTATTACACTATTACACTATTACACACTATTACACTATTACACACTATTACACACTATTACACTATTACACTATTACACACTATTACACTATTACACACTATTACACTATTACACTATTACACACTATTACACTATTACACTATTACACACTAGTACACTATTACACACTATTACACTATTACACTATTACACACTATTACACTATTACACACTATTACACTATTACACACTATTACACTATTACACTATTACACACTATTACACTATTACACTATTACACACTATTACACTATTACACTATTACACACTATTACACTATTACACACTATTACAATATTACACTATTACACACTATTACACTATTACACACTATTACACTATTACACTATTACACACTATTACACTATTACACACTATTACACTATTACACACTATTACACTATTACACTATTACACACTATTACACTATTAGACACTATTACACTATTACACACTATTACACTATTACACTATTACACACTATTACACAATATTACACTATTACACACTATTACACTATTACACTATTACACACTATTACACTATTACACACTATTACACTATTACACTATTACACAATATTACACTATTACACACTATTACACTATTACACTATTACACACTATTACACACTATTACACTATTACACACTATTACACACTATTACACTATTACACACTATTACACTATTACACTATTACACACTATTACACTATTACACACTATTACACTATTACACCGAGTACAATGGCACAATCCGCAAGTCTCTACGACAAACGGTTCAAGAGATACACTGAGGGGGTGTGGCCTAAGGGGGCGTGGTCTAAGGATCGGGGGAGTGGTCAACATCGACCAATGAAAGGTGGTCAACATGGACCAATGAAAAATGAAAGAGGATATCCCTACTGAGTACAATGACACAACCCACAAGACAGAGGGCGCTGTCAGCAATTCAGTAGTGCAACACAGTGATGGCCAATGATGGGTTAAGTGGATGATGTCATTGGCAGCTCAGCCACGAGCCACACAGCTGAACCAATCATGAGTGAGCCATGAGCCACACAGGTGAAGCAATCACTATGACTTGCATATTTTCTATCCAATGGATTTCTATGGAGGCAGATGCATGACTGCATTGTCACATTGATTAAAAGAAAACTATAAGAGATGAAGCGTTGTGACGCGCACATGAGCACTACAACGAGTAGGCGAAGGGTTGTGCGCGATATTGTGACATTCGTGCGATATTGTGGCACTCCTTCGGCGATCGGAACAGAAGGCTAAAAAATAGTGTGAAAAATGTGATTTCTAGAGGGCGATTGCATGGCGGTCAATGGGGAGGAGAACCTTCAAACAAATGGTCGTCAGTTGAGATAGAAATGTCCAATTCCATTTATTTTTCTTTTGTGAGCGGGTTGACAGCCGTGTCATCGTTTTGATGTGTTTGTTTTATTTCTACGTCCAAAATTGAGATCACACTCGCAATTCACCCAAGGTAGGGGGAAAAAGATTATTTCAGCTGCTACACTCTAAAATGCAATGCATTCCCAATGGGACCGATATTTTACCGTTTAAAGTCGATTCGTAGCCAGACGGTGCGGTGAAACTTTACGAGTTCGGAGACCGGTGTTGCCATAGGCAAGCCGCTCGTTTTGATACCTTTCACGTGTATGGGGCGCGAACGCTTACGTGTTGCAAAGTGTTTGCAAAATCGGTGGAATAAAGAATAATAAATAACTAGACAATTCCGCGCGGGGGAAATTGTGAAAGTGTGGGTGACGCCTGTGCACCGCCGGCCAACGGGGGAGAGGGTCTCTTGCGAGTCTCTATGACAAACGGTTCAAAGGATACAAAAAGGGGGCACGGCTTAAGGATCGGGGGAGTGGTCAACATAGACCAATCAAAGAGGATTACACACTATTACACACTATTACACTATTACACACTATTACACTATTACACACTATTACACTATTACACTATTACACACTATTACACACTATTACACTATTACATTATTACACACTATTACACACTATTACACTATTACACTATTACACACTATTACACTATTACACTATTACACACTATTACACTATTACACTATTACACACTATTACACTATTACACACTATTACACACTATTACACTATTACACACTATTACACTATTACACTATTACACACTATTACACTATTACACTATTACACACTATTACACTATTACACTATTACACACTATTACACTATTACACTATTACACTATTACACACTATTACACTATTAGACACTATTACACTATTACACACTATTACACTATTACACACTATTACACTATTACACACTATTACACACTATTACACTATTACACACTATTACACTATTACACACTATTACACGATTACACTATTACACACTATTACACACTATTACACTATTACACTATTACACACTATTACACTATTACACACTATTACACTATTACACTATTACACACTATTACACTATTACACTATTACACTATTACACACTATTACACTATTACACACTATTACACACTATTACACTATTACACACTATTACACTATTACACACTATTACACTATTACACTATTACACACTATTACACTATTACACACTATTACACTATTACACTATTACACACTATTACACTATTACACTATTACACTATTACACACTATTACACTATTAGACACTATTACACTATTACACACTATTACACTATTACACACTATTACACTATTACACACTATTACACTATTACACTATTACACACTATTACACACTATTACACTATTACACTATTACACACTATTACACACTATTACACTATTACACTATTACACACTATTACACTATTACACACTATTACACTATTACACTATTACACACTATTACACTATTACACACTATTACACTATTACACACTATTACACTATTACACACTATTACACTATTACACACTATTACACTATTACACACTATTACACTATTACACTATTACACACTATTACACTATTACACACTATTACACTATTACACACTATTACACTATTACACTATTACACACTATTACACACTATTACACTATTACACACTATTACACTATTACACACTATTACACTATTACACTATTACACACTATTACACTATTACACACTATTACACTATTACACACTATTACACACTATTACACTATTACACTATTACACACTATTACACTATTACACACTATTACACTATTACACACTATTACACTATTACACTATTACACACTATTACACTATTACACACTATTACACTATTACACTATTACACACTATTACACACTATTACACTATTACACACTATTACACACTATTACACTATTACACACTATTACACTATTACACACTATTACACTATTACACTATTACACACTATTACACACTATTACACTATTACACACTATTACACTATTACACACTATTACACTATTACACACTATTACACTATTACACACTATTACACTATTACACACTATTACACTATTACACTATTACACACTATTACACACTATTACACTATTACACACTATTACACTATTACACTATTACACAATATTACACTATTACACACTATTACACTATTACACTATTACACACTATTACACTATTACACTATTACACACTATTACACTATTACACACTATTACACTATTACACACTATTACACACTATTACACTATTACACTATTACACACTATTACACTATTACACACTATTATACACTATTACACTATTACACACTATTACACTATTACACTATTACACACTATTACACAATATTACACTATTACACACTACTACACTATTACACACTATTACACTATTACACATTATTACACTATTACACTATTACACACTATTACACTATTATTACACACTATTACACTATTACACACTATTACACACTATTACACTATTACACACTATTACACTATTACACTATTACACACTATTACACTATCACACTATTACACACTATTACACTATTACACTATTACACACTATTACACTATTACACTATTACACACTATTACACTATTACACTATTACACTATTACACACTATTACACTATTAGACACTATTACACTATTACACACTATTACACTATTACACACTATTACACTATTACACACTATTACACTATTACACTATTACACACTATTACACTATTACACACTAATACACACTATTACACTATTACACACTATTACACTATTACACTATTACACACTATTACACTATTACACTATTACACACTATTACACTATTACACTATTACACACTATTACACTATTACACTATTACACACTATTACACTATTACACTATTACACTATTACACACTATTACACTATTAGACACTATTACACTATTACACACTATTACACTATTACACACTATTACACTATTACACACTATTACACACTATTACACTATTACACACTATTACACTATTACACACTATTACACTATTACACTATTACACACTATTACACACTATTACACTATTACACTATTACACACTATTACACTATTACACACTATTACACTATTACACTATTACACACTATTACACTATTACACTATTACACTATTACACACTATTACACTATTACACACTATTACACACTATTACACTATTACACACTATTACACTATTACACTATTACACACTATTACACTATTACACTATTACACACTATTACACTATTACACACTATTACACTATTACACTATTACACACTATTACACTATTAGACACTATTACACTATTACACACTATTACACTATTAGACACTATTACACTATTACACACTATTACACTATTACACTATTACACACTATTACACACTATTACACTATTACACTATTACACACTATTACACACTATTACACTATTACACTATTACACACTATTACACTATTACACACTATTACACTATTACACTATTACACACTATTACACTATTACACACTATTACACTATTACACACTATTACACTATTACACACTATTACACTATTACACACTATTACACTATTACACACTATTACACTATTACACACTATTACACTATTACACTATTACACACTATTACACTATTACACTATTACACACTATTACACTATTACACACTATTACACTATTACACACTATTACACTATTACACTATTACACACTATTACACACTATTACACTATTACACACTATTACACTATTACACACTATTACACTATTACACACTATTACACTATTACACACTATTACACTATTACACTATTACACACTATTACACACTATTACACTATTACACACTATTACACTATTACACTATTACACACTATTACACTATTACACTATTACACTATTACACACTATTACACTATTACACACTATTACACTATTACACTATTACACACTATTACACACTATTACACTATTACACACTATTACACTATTACACACTATTACACACTATTACACTATTACACACTATTACACTATTACACTATTACATAATATTACACTATTACACACTATTACACTATTACACACTATTACACTATTACACACTATTACACTATTACACACTATTACACTATTACACACTATTACACTATTACACTATTACACACTATTACACTATTACACACTATTACACTATTACACACTATTACACACTATTACACTATTACACACTATTACACACTATTACACTATTACACACTATTACACACTATTACACTATTACACACTATTACACTATTACACTATTACACAATATTACACTATTACACACTATTACACTATTACACTATTACACACTATTACACTATTACACTATTACACACTATTACACTATTACACACTATTACACTATTACACACTATTACACTATTACACACTATTACACACTATTACACTATTACACTATTACACACTATTACACTATTACACACTATTATACACTATTACACTATTACACACTATTACACTATTACACTATTACACACTATTACACAATATTACACTATTACACACTACTACACTATTACACACTATTACACTATTACACATTATTACACTATTACACTATTACACACTATTACACTATTACACTATTACACACTATTACACTATTACACTATTACACACTATTACACTATTACACACTATTACACTATTACACTATTACACACTATTACACTATTAAACCGAGTACAATGGCACAATCCGCAAGTCTCTACGACAAACGGTTCAAGAGATACACTGAGGGGGTGTGGCCTAAGGGGGCGTGGTCTAAGGATCGGGGGAGTGGTCAACATCGACCAATGAAAGGTGGTCAAGATCGACCAATGGCACAATCCGCAAGTCTCTACGACAAACGGTTCAAGAGATACACTGAGGGGGTGTGGCCTAAGGGGGCGTGGTCTAAGGATCGGGGGAGTGGTCAACATCGACCAATGAAAGGTGGTCAACATGGACCAATGAAAAATGAAAGAGGATATCCCTACTGAGTACAATGACACAACCCACAAGACAGAGGGCGCTGTCAGCAATTCAGTACTGCAACACAGTGATGGCCAATGATGGGTTAAGTGGATGATGTCATTGGCAGCTCAGCCACGAGCCACACAGCTGAACCAATCATGAGTGAGCCATGAGCCACACAGGTGAAGCAATCACTATGACTTGCATATTTTCTATCCAATGCATTTTATGGAGGCAGATGCATGACTGCATTGTCACATTGATTAAAAGAAAACTATAAGAGATGAAGCGTTGTGACGCGCACATGAGCACTACAACGAGTAGGCGAAGGGTTGTGCGCGATATTGTGACATTCGTGCGATATTGTGGCACTCCTTCGGCGATCGGAACAGAAGGCTAAAAAATAGTGTGAAAAATGTGATTTCTAGAGTGCGATTGCATGGCGGTCAATGGGGAGGAGAACCTTCAAACAAATGGTCGTCAGTTGAGATAGAAATGTCCAATTCCATTTATTTTTCTTTTGTGAGCGGGTTGACAGCCGTGTCATCGTTTTGATGTGTTTGTTTTATTTCTACGTCCAAAATTGAGATCACACTCGCAATTCACCCAAGGTAGGGGGAAAAAGATTATTTCAGCTGCTACACTCTAAAATGCAATGCATTCCCAATGGGACCGATATTTTACCGTTTAAAGTCGATTCGTAGCCAGACGGTGCGGTGAAACTTTACGAGTTCGGAGACCGGTGTTGCCATAGGCAAGCCGCTCGTTTTGATACCTTTCACGTGTATGGGGCGCGAACGCTTACGTGTTGCAAAGTGTTTGCAAAATCGGTGGAATAAAGAATAATAATTATAAATAAAAAGAGTATGGATATGTATAGTGTGGGTGGCAACCTGGCTTCGCCAGGTCACCCACACTAAACTAGACAATTCCGCGCGGGGGAAATTGTGAAAGTGTGGGTGACGCCTGTGCACCGCCGGCCAACGGGGGAGAGGGTCTCTCGCGAGTCTCTATGACAAACGGTTCAAAGGATACAAAAAGGGGGCGCGGCCTAAGGATCGGGGGAGTGGTCAACATAGACCAATCAAAGAGGATATCCCTACTGTGTAGTGCAATGACACTCTCTCTGCAATGATTCTCTTTCTAATTTCATGGCCGTCAAGAGCTTTACTTTTGTCAGAGCTTTACTTTTATCAATAACAAAATGTTTAGGACACAATAACTAATGTCCAAAATGTCAGTTAGAACCTTGAAATCATGGTACCACTAAATTTTTTTAATAAAATCAACGGATAGACAAAGGAAAAACAGAACAAAACAGAACAACACGTCGACAAGTACGGCAAGAGTCAAAGTGAGTCAGGGAAGGCCAGGCGATATAGGTGGGTTTTGAGTTTTGATTTAAGGCGAGACACTACAGGTGAATAGGGTAAAACATTTAACTAATAGATATCACAATGAAACTTCCCCAGTTGATTACTTATATTAAGACAAGACTTTTTTGTATTACAAGTTTTCTGACATTATGTTTCAATATGCAAATGAGGCATGACCTACTTAAATATGCATATAATTCCAGGACAGAAATCTGAACATTGGATAATGCCATTTTCAAAATTATAGTTTCATTTTGTTGACACATTAGAGCCAAAGGTTATTACAGAGGGGATTTTGGATATCTCTTTTTATCACTCCATAAATCAGAAAATACTCCATTTTTATGGTAAAATTCCATATTTCGCCATGTTTTTAGGAATAAAATGTGATATAAATCAGGGTATGAATGCGATATCAACAAACCCTTCTGTAAATACCTTCAGAACATAGATATGAATAGAACTGGAAGGGTTGGTGTATGTGAGTGCTACTGAAGTGGAGATTTCTGGCTCAGAGTATGAGGAAAAACTCTTAAAACAAATTTTTGGTAAAACGCCTTCAAAGTTCACTCTCTCACTCTCTATATGAGCCTGTATCACACTTCTCTCTCCTCCTCTGTCTCTCTCACTCTCTATATGAGCCTGTATCACACTTCTCTCTCCTCCTCTGTCTCTCTCACTCTCTATATGAGCCTGTATCACACTTATCTCTCTCCTCTGTCTCTCTCACTCTCTATATGAGAAAAAAACAAACGAACTAAAACAAAAACGCAAAAAAACGAACGAACTAAAACAAAAACGTACTTTTCGAGTTTTCTGACTTTTTCAAGTTTTCGGATTTTTCCGAGTTTTTGGGTTTTCGGACTTTTCCGAGTTTTTGAACTTTTTCGGATTTTTGCTGTTTCCGAGTTTTTGGAATTTTCAGAGTTTTTGGATTTTTTCGGGTTTTCGGGTTTTCGGACTTTTCCGAGTTTTTGAACTTTTTCGGATTTTTGATGTTTCCGAGTTTTCGGATTTTTCCGAGTTTTTGGGTTTTCGGACTTTTCCGAGTTTTTGAACTTTTTCGGATTTTTGATGTTTCCGAGTTTTCGGATTTTTCCGAGTTTTTGGGTTTTCGGACTTTTCCGAGTTTTTGAACTTTTTCGGATTTTTGATGTTTCCGAGTTTTCGGATTTTTCCGAGTTTTTGGGTTTTCGGTCTTTTCAGAGTTTTTGAACTTTTTCGGATTTTTGATGTTTCCGAGTTTTTGGATTTTTCCGAGTTTTCGGATTTTCGGACTTTTCCGAGTTTTTGAACTTTTTCGGATTTTTGATGTTTCCGAGTTTTCGGATTTTTCCGAGTTTTGGGATTTTTCGGAGTTTTGGAACTTTTTAGATTTTTCCGAGTTTTCGGATTTTTCCGAGTTTTCGGGTTTTGGGATTTTTCCGAGTTTTTGAACTTTTTCGGATTTTAGATTTTTCCGAGTTTTGGGATTTTTTCGAGTTTTCGGATTTTTCCGATCAACATCGACCAATGGCACAATCCGCAAGTCTCTACGACAAACGGTTCAAGAGATACACTGAGGGGGTGTGGCCTAAGGGGGCGTGGTCTAAGGATCGGGGGAGTGGTCAACATCGACCAATGAAAGGTGGTCAACTTCGACCAATGGCACAATCCCCAAGTCTCTACGACAAACGGTTCAAGAGATACACTGAGGGGGTGTGGCCTAAGGGGGCGTGGTCTAAGGATCGGGGGAGTGGTCAACATCGACCAATGAAAGGTGGTCAACAGGGGGAGTGGTCAACATCGACCAATGAAAGGTGGTCAACATCGACCAATGGCACAATCCGCAAGTCTCTACGACAAACGGTTCAAGAGATACACTGAGGGGGTGTGGCCTAAGGGGGCGTGGTCTAAGGATCGGGGGAGTGGTCAACATCGACCAATGAAAGGTGGTCAACATGGACCAATGAAAAATGAAAGAGGATATCCCTACTGAGTACAATGACACAACCCACAAGACAGAGGGCGCTGTCAGCAATTCAGTACTGCAACACAGTGATGGCCAATGATGGGTTAAGTGGATGATGTCATTGGCAGCTCAGCCACGAGCCACACAGCTGAACCAATCATGAGTGAGCCATGAGCCACACAGGTGAAGCAATCACTATGACTTGCATATTTTCTATACAATGCATTTTATGGAGGCAGATGCATGACTGCATTGTCACATTGATTAAAAGAAAACTATAAGAGATGAAGCGTTGTGACGCGCACATGAGCACTACAACGAGTAGGCGAAGGGTTGTGCGCGATATTGTGACATTCGTGCGATATTGTGGCACTCCTTCGGCGATCGGAACAGAAGGCTAAAAAATAGTGTGAAAAATGTGATTTCTAGAGTGCAATTGCATGGCGGTCAATGGGGAGGAGAACCTTCAAACAAATGGTCGTCAGTTGAGATAGAAATGTCCAATTCCATTTATTTTTCTTTTGTGAGCGGGTTGACAGCCGTGTCATCGTTTTGATGTGTTTGTTTTATTTCTACGTCCAAAATTGAGATCACACTCGCAATTCACCCAAGGTAGGGGGAAAAAGATTATTTCAGCTGCTACACTCTAAAATGCAATGCATTCCCAATGGGACCGATATTTTACCGTTTAAAGTCGATTCGTAGCCAGACGGTGCGGTGAAACTTTACGAGTTCGGAGACCGGTGTTGCCATAGGCAAGCCGCTCGTTTTGATACCTTTCACGTGTATGGGGCGCGAACGCTTACGTGTTGCAAAGTGTTTGCAAAATCGGTGGAATAAAGAAAGAATAAATAAAAAGAGTATGGATATGTATAGTGTGGGTGGCAACCTGGCTTCGCCAGGTCACCCACACTAACTAGACAATTCCGCGCGGGGGAAATTGTGAAAGTGTGGGTGACGCCTGTGCACCGCCGGCCAGCGGGGGAGAGGGTCTCTCGCGAGTCTCTATGACAAACGGTTCAAAGGATAAAAAAAAGGGGCGCGGCCTAAGGATCGGGGGAGTGGTCAACATAGACCATTTGAAGATGACTACAAATGTGATTTTATTAACTATAACACAAACTCCCTTTCGTGTTGTATTATTTAATACTCACCCTTTCTCATGGCACCATGTGTCCAAGAAGTGGCAGATCAAACTAAATGATCTATTACACACTATTACACTATTACACACTATTACACTATTACACTATTACACACTATTACACACTAGTACACACTATTACACTATTACACACTATTACACACTATTACACTATTACACACTATTACACTATTACACACTATTACACTATTACACTATTACACACTATTACACTATTACACTATTACACACTATTACACTATTACACTATTACACACTATTACACACTATTACACTATTACACTATTACACACTATTACACACTATTACACTATTACACACTATTACACTATTACACACTATTACACTATTACACACTATTACACTATTACACACTATTACACTATTACACACTATTACACTATTACACACTATTACACTATTACACTATTACACACTATTACACTATTACACACTATTACACTATTACACACTATTACACTATTACACTATTACACACTATTACACTATTACACTATTACACACTATTACACTATTACACACTATTACACACTATTACACACTATTACACTATTACACACTATTACACACTATTACACACTATTACACTATTACACACTATTACACACTATTACACTATTACACACTACACACTATTACACTATTACACTATTACACACTATTACACTATTACACACTATTACACTATTACACTATTACACTCTATTACACACTACACTATTACACTATTACACTATTACACACTATTACACTATTACACACTATTACACTATTACACACTATTACACTATTACACACTATTACACTATTACACACTATACACTATTACACTATTACACACTATTACACTATACACTATACACATATTACACTATTACACTATTACACACTATTACTACACTATTACACACTATACACTATTACACTATTACACTATACACACTATCTACACTAATCACTATTACACTATACACACTATTACACTATTACACTATTACACTATTACACTATTACACACTATTACACTATTACACTATTACACTATTACACTATTACACAATACACACTATTACACTATTACACACTATTACACTATTACACTATTACACTATTACACACTATTACACTATTACACTATTACACACTATTACACTATAACTATTACACTATTACACTATAAACACTATTACACTATTACACACTATTACACTATTACACTATTACACTATTACACTATACACTATTACACACTTACACTATTAACACTATTACACTATTACACTATTACACTATTACACACTATTACTTACACTATATTACACTATTACACTATTACACTATTACACACTATTACACTTCATTACACTATTACACTATTACACACTATTACACTATTACACTTATCACTATTACACTATTACACTATACACTATTACACACTTACACACTATTACACTATTACACACTATTACACACTATTACACTATTACACACTATTACACTATTACACTATTACACTATTACACTATTACACTATTACACACTATTACACTATTACACTATTACACTATTACACTATTACACACTATTACATCTCCAATTACACTATTACACTATCTATTACACTATTACACTATTTTTACACTATTAACACTATACACTATTACACTATTACACACTATTACACTATTACACACTATTACACTATTACACACTATTACACTATTACACTATTACACTATTAACTATTACACTATTACACACTATACACTATTACTATTACACATAATACTATTACACTATTAACACTATTACACTATTACACACTATTACACTATTACACTATAAACATACACTATTACACTATTAACACACTATTACACACTATTACACTATTACACTATTACACTATTACACTATTAACACAA
>NC_140178.1:96969767-97077267 GCF_963971535.1 Notolepis coatsorum
TCTTTAGGGAACTATAGCGATGGTACTTAAATGATTATAGCTGGATACACTAAGGGGGGGGGGGGGGGGGGGTCCCGCTGGTTGTAAGACAGTAGGAGGGGGGGTTAGAAGAGCCGCTGGCGGTATCCCATCTGGCCGACGATTTCTTGGGAGAATTCAGAGTCCTGAACACGATGCCCACAGAACCTCGGTCCGCAGATGAATACAGCTGGACCCTCTGGTGGACGGTAGCTGCCGGTCCACAACGGAGAGATGTGAGGCGACCTCACTGGTGTAGAGCGCCGTCTCACCTGGACTCCTCTCCGGGGGGTAGTTCCAACACTCAGCAGTGTTGGCCGTTATCCATGGAATAATCAAAGCACCCAAAGCATGTAGATAATCCAAGCCGTGGAAGGCTCGCCGTCGTCCGGGTAAAGTAATCCAATGTACAGGTCCGCTCGTCCTGGCCCGGAGCTCCTCGGATGCAAGCACCACTAGTGGTCTGCCCAGCCTGGTTAAGACTCCAGATAACATCAGGAACGATGGGGGTGCTGCTCACTTTATAACTCTAACCGAACGATGCACCATACATAATAGACTATTATTAGCTTAATAGAAATACGTCCAACTCGACGGTATAGTGCCAAATTATGACAATTCAACTATTAATCCACACGATATCTCAATGCCTATTCTGAGGCCAAGTAGGCCTTACTGCACCACACGTGCGTCGTGGGTGAGGCTTCGCCTCTGTTACTCGGTTGGAGGGTAAAGAACTAATGGACTAAAAGAAAGTTCTACTTTACTTGCGCCATATATATATGCGCTGTGAACAAATAGTACCATTCGTATTTCGCCAGACGTATTCCTACGCGGAACCGGGCTTGCCACGACATGTTGGGCGGCACGATTGAACTTGAACCTAGGGGTATGGCTGCTGGCGCCAGGTTCTCGTCCAATGGTAGAATGAAACTATTATGGGCTGTTTAGTAGACTAAAGGGATATTCAGTGCATATTGTACAAGGAATATACAGGGGATATCAAACGATATACAAATACTATTAGATATATATATATAAATAAATATATATATTCGGTTTAATCTGATCCTTCACAACAGCCGCCCCCTAATTAGTCCCACCTAATTAGCTAAGCAGAGACAGATTAACCGCACTGTCTACCACTCAAGGTCCGCTGTAAGGGTCAGTCAACTCACAAAGTCATGGGGTCATGGTCATCATCGATAGTATCTGGGAGTCGGGGCAGTTCTATTAGCCTCGCCACGGGTCGTGTGTAAGTGCGCCCTTGGACGAGTACTTCAGCTGCTCGGACCTTGCCATCGGCACCGGTGATCACTTTGCTTACGCGGCCAGCCGGCCACATAGCTCTGGGTAGTGACTGGTCGATAATCATGACGACTGTTCCTTCTGTCAAATTGTCTCTCTCTTTTACCCACTTCTGGCGGGTCTGTAGAGACGGTAGGTAGTGGAGTAGGAAGCTGCTCCAAAACTTGTCAGCTAGTACTTGACTGTACCTCCACATTCTTCGGCCGTTCGCTTCTTCAGGCCTGTACATTGTCTGGGGTAGCGCGGGGTCCAGCCGCCCCATTAAGAGTGTGTTGGGGGTGACTGGGTCGACATCTGCTACATCACTGGAGACGTAACCGAGGGTTTTGAGTTCAATACTCCCTCGATCTCCGTGAGGACTGTCATTAGGACTTCCTCCGCCACAGTCTGGGCCCCAAGCACGGCGTACAGGGCTGTCTTTATAGAACGTACTTCTCGTTCCCAGGTTCCACCAAAGTGGGGTGCGTTCGGGGATTAAACTGGAAGTCAATCTGGGATGGAGCTAGGTGGGTCTTAAGTTCTGGGCCCATAGCTTGGAAGCTCTCTCTCAGCTCTCTTTCTCCGCCTTTGAAGTTTGTCCCGTGATCAGACAACAATGTAGACGGTTTTCCTTTCCGTGATGTGAATCTTCGGAAGGCCATAAGGAATGAGTCTGTGCTCATGGTCGGAAGGAGCTCGATATGTATCGCTCTGGTGGTCATGCATTTGAATACAATACCCCACCGCTTCTCGGTTCCTCTTCCTCTCTTTATATACAACGGGCCAAAACAGTCCATGCCTGTGGAGTGGAATGGCTTGTCGCCGAGTCGGAGGCGACAGGGGGGTAGGTCAGCCATCCGTGGTATGCTGGGCTGCGCGCGCCACTTTCGGCAGTCTAGACAGGTTCGCTGGAAGCGTCGCACCGCTTCTCTTCCTTGAAGTATCCAATAGCGACGTCTGATCTCCGCGAAGACTCTCTCTGCTCCTGCGTGGTGTACATCCTCGTCGTATTTCTTTATGATCAGCTCTGTGACCTTGTGTCGGCTGTTCAAGACTATCGGGTACTTAATGTCATCCGGTAGATCGGGGGCTCTCCGCAGGCGACCACCCACTCTGATGAGATTATGGGCGTCACTCTCGGGTGCCAGGTGGAGCAGTCTGCTGTCTGATGGGACGGGCTTTCCTCCCTGTAGACAGTCTAGCTCATCGGGGAACGAGTCTCTCTGGGCTCGTTGTAGTAGAAGAAGTTCTGCTTCTTCGTAGTCAGCTGCTGAAATGTCAGTGGTGGACTGAATCTCTGGGTGGTGCCACAGGAATGTCTTTTGCTGCGCACTCTCTAGGGTAATGCAGTCATCTATGTTGGGGTCTGTGGAGGCGACTGTGCTCAGTCCACAGAACATAGGTTTCACTATTACACACTATTGCACTATTACACTATTACACTATTACACACTATTACACTATTACACACTATTACACTATTACACTATTACACACTATTACACTATTACACTATTACACACTATTACACTATTACACTATTACACACTATTACACTATTACACACTATTACACTATTACACTATTACACTATTACACACTATAACACTATTACACTATTACACTATTACACACTATTGCACTATTACACTATTACACTATTACACACTATTACACTATTACACACTATTACACTATTACACTATTACACTATTACACACTATAACACTATTACACTATTACACTATTACACACTATTGCACTATTACACTATTACACTATTACACACTATTACACTATTACACACTATTACACTATTACACTATTACACACTATTACACTATTACACTATTACACACTATTACACTATTACACTATTACACACTATTGCACTATTACACTATTACACTATTACACACTATTACACTATTACACACTATTACACTATTACACTATTACACACTATTACACTATTACACTATTACACACTATTACACTATTACACTATTACACACTATTACACTATTACACTATTACACTATTACACACTATTACACTATTACACACTATTACACACTATTACACACTATTACACACTATTACACTATTACACACTATTACACTATTACACACTATTACACTATTACACACTATTACACTATTACACTATTACACTATTACACACTATAACACTATTACACTATTACACTATTACACACTATTGCACTATTACACTATTACACTATTACACACTATTACACTATTACACACTATTACACTATTACACTATTACACACTATTACACTATTACACTATTACACACTATTACACTATTACACTATTACACACTATTACACTATTACACACTATTACACTATTACACTATTACACTATTACACACTATAACACTATTACACTATTACACTATTACACACTATTGCACTATTACACTATTACACTATTACACACTATTACACTATTACACACTATTACACTATTACACTATTACACACTATTACACTATTACACTATTACACACTATTACACTATTACACTATTACACACTATTGCACTATTACACTATTACACTATTACACACTATTACACTATTACACACTATTACACTATTACACTATTACACACTATTACACTATTACACTATTACACACTATTACACTATTACACTATTACACACTATTACACTATTACACTATTACACTATTACACACTATTACACTATTACACTATTACACACTATTACACTATTACACACTATTACACTATTACACACTATTACACTATTACACACTATTACACTATTACACTATTACACACTATTACACACTATTACACACTATTACACTATTACACACTATTACACTATTACACTATTACACTATTACACACTATTACACACTATTACACTATTACACACTATTACACTATTACACTATTACACACTATTACACTATTACACTATTACACACTATTACACTATTACACTATTACACACTATTACACTATTACACTATTACACACTATTACACTATTACACTATTACACACTATTACACTATTACACACTATTACACTATTACACTATTACACACTATTACACTATTACACACTATTACACTATTACACACTATTACACTATTACACACTATTACACTATTACACTATTACACACTTACACTATTACACACTATTACACTATTACACTATTACACACTATTACACTATTACACTATTACACACTATTACACACTATTACACTATTACACACTATTACACTATTACACACTATTACACTATTACACACTATTACACTATTACACACTATTACACACTATTACACTATTACACTATTACACACTATTACACTATTACACACTATTACACTATTACACACTATTACACTATTACACTATTACACACTATTACACTATTACACACTATTACACTATTACACACTATTACACTATTACACTATTACACGCTATTACACTATTACACTATTACACACTATTACACTATTACACACTATTACACTATTACACTATTACACACTATTACACTATTACACACTATTACACTATTACACACTATTACACTATTACACTATTACACACTATTACACTATTACACTATTACACTATTACACACTATTACACTATTACACACTATTACACTATTACACACTATTACACTATTACACACTATTACACTATTACACACTATTACACTATTACACTATTACACTATTACACACTATTACACTATTACACACTATTACACTATTACACACTATTACACTATTACACTATTACACACTATTACACTATTACACACTATTACACACTATTACACTATTACACACTATTACACTATTACACTATTACACACTATTACACTATTACACTATTACACACTATTACACTATTACACACTATTACACTATTACACACTATTACACTATTACACACTATTACACTATTACACACTATTACACACTATTACACTATTACACTATTACACACTATTACACTATTACACACTATTACACTATTACACACTATTACACTATTACACTATTACACACTATTACACTATTACACACTATTACACTATTACACACTATTACACTATTACACTATTACACGCTATTACACTATTACACTATTACACTATTACACACTATTACACTATTACACACTATTACACTATTACACACTATTACACTATTACACTATTACACACTATTACACTATTACACTATTACACACTATTACACTATTACACACTATTACACTATTACACACTATTACACTATTACACACTATTACACTATTACACTATTACACACTATTACACTATTAGACACTATTACACTATTACACACTATTACACTATTACACTATTACACACTATTACACTATTACACACTATTACACTATTACACTATTACACACTATTACACTATTACACACTATTACACTATTACACACTATTACACTATTACACTATTACACACTATTACACTATTACACACTATTACACTATTACACACTATTACACTATTACACTATTACACACTATTACACTATTACACTATTACACACTATTACACTATTACACTATTACACACTATTACACTATTACACTATTACACACTACACTATTACACTATTACACTATTACACACTATTACACTATTACACACTATTACACTATTACACTATTACACACTATTACACTATTACACTATTACACACTAGTACACTATTACACACTATTACACTATTACACTATTACACACTATTACACTATTACACACTATTACACTATTACACACTATTACACTATTGCACTATTACACACTATTACACTATTACACTATTACACACTATTACACTATTACACTATTACACACTATTACACTATTACACACTATTACAATATTACACTATTACACACTATTACACTATTACACACTATTACACTATTACACTATTACACACTATTACACTATTACACACTATTACACTATTACACACTATTACACTATTACACTATTACACACTATTACACTATTAGACACTATTACACTATTACACACTATTACACTATTACACTATTACACACTATTACACAATATTACACTATTACACACTATTACACTATTACACTATTACACACTATTACACTATTACACACTATTACACTATTACACTATTACACAATATTACACTATTACACACTATTACACTATTACACTATTACACACTATTACACACTATTACACTATTACACACTATTACACACTATTACACTATTACACACTATTACACTATTACACTATTACACACTATTACACTATTACACACTATTACACTATTACACCGAGTACAATGGCACAATCCGCAAGTCTCTACGACAAACGGTTCAAGAGATACACTGAGGGGGTGTGGCCTAAGGGGGCGTGGTCTAAGGATCGGGGGAGTGGTCAACATCGACCAATGAAAGGTGGTCAACATGGACCAATGAAAAATGAAAGAGGATATCCCTACTGAGTACAATGACACAACCCACAAGACAGAGGGCGCTGTCAGCAATTCAGTACTGCAACACAGTGATGGCCAATGATGGGTTAAGTGGATGATGTCATTGGCAGCTCAGCCACGAGCCACACAGCTGAACCAATCATGAGTGAGCCATGAGCCACACAGGTGAAGCAATCACTATGACTTGCATATTTTCTATCCAATGCATTTGTATGGAGGCAGATGCATGACTGCATTGTCACATTGATTAAAAGAAAACTATAAGAGATGAAGCGTTGTGACGCGCACATGAGCACTACAACGAGTAGGCGAAGGGTTGTGCGCGATATTGTGACATTCGTGCGATATTGTGGCACTCCTTCGGCGATCGGAACAGAAGGCTAAAAAATAGTGTGAAAAATGTGATTTCTAGAGTGCGATTGCATGGCGGTCAATGGGGAGGAGAACCTTCAAACAAATGGTCGTCAGTTGAGATAGAAATGTCCAATTCCATTTATTTTTCTTTTGTGAGCGGGTTGACAGCCGTGTCATCGTTTTGATGTGTTTGTTTTATTTCTACGTCCAAAATTGAGATCACACTCGCAATTCACCCAAGGTAGGGGGAAAAAGATTATTTCAGCTGCTACACTCTAAAATGCAATGCATTCCCAATGGGACCGAAATTTTACCGTTTAAAGTCGATTCGTAGCCAGACGGTGCGGTGAAACTTTTACGGGTTCGAGACCGGTGTTGCCATAGGCAAGCCGCTCGTTTTGATACCTTTCACGTGTATGGGGCGCGAACGCTTACGTGTTGCAAAGTGTTTGCAAAATCGGTGGAATAAAGAAAGAATAAATAATAAAAAGAGTATGGATATGTATAGTGTGGGTGGCAACCTGGCTTCGCCAGGTCACCCACACTAACTAGACAATTCCGCGCGGGGGAAATTGTGAAAGTGTGGGTGACGCCTGTGCACCGCCGGCCAACGGGGGAGAGTGTCTCTCGCGAGTCTCTATGACAAACGGTTCAAAGGATACAAAAAGGGGGCGTGGCCTAAGGATCGGGGGAGTGGTCAACATAGACCAATCAAAGAGGATATCCCTACTGAGTGCAATGACACAACCCGCAACACTATTACACTATTACACAATATTACACACTATTACACTATTACACTATTACACACTATTACACTATTACACACTATTACACTATTACACACTATTACACTATTAGACACTATTACACTATTACACACTATTACACTATTACACTATTACACATTATTACACACTATTACACTATTACACACTATTACACTATTACACACTATTACACTATTACACACTATTACACTATTAGACACTATTACACTATTACACACTATTACACTATTACACTATTACACATTATTACACACTATTACACTATTACACACTATTACACTATTACACACTATTACACTATTACACTATTACACACTATTACACTATTACACACTATTACACTATTACACTATTACACACTATTACACACTATTACACTATTACACACTATTACACTATTACACACTATTACACTATTACACTATTACACACTATTACACTATTACACTATTACACTATTACACTATTACACACTATTACACTATTACACACTATTACACTATTACACTATTACACACTATTACACTATTACACTATTACACACTATTACACTATTACACACTATTACACTATTACACACTATTACACTATTACACTATTACACACTATTACACTATTACACACTATTACACTATTACACACTATTACACACTATTACACTATTACACACTATTACACTATTACACTATTACACACTATTACACTATTAGACACTATTACACTATTACACACTATTACACTATTACACTATTACACACTATTACACTATTACACACTATTACACTATTACACTATTACACACTATTACACACTATTACACTATTACACACTATTACACACTATTACACTATTACACTATTACACACTATTACACACTATTACACTATTACACTATTACACACTATTACACTATTACACACTATTACACTATTACACTATTACACACTATTACACTATTACACTATTACACACTATTACACTATTACACACTATTACACTATTACACACTATTACACTATTACACTATTACACACTATTACACTATTACACACTATTACACTATTACACACTATTACACTATTACACACTATTACACTATTACACACTATTACACTATTACACTATTACACAATATTACACTATTACACACTATTACACACTATTACACTATTACACTATTACACACTATTACACACTATTACACTATTACACACTATTACACTATTACACTATTACACACTATTACACTATTACACACTATTACACTATTACACTATTACACTATTACACACTATTACACACTATTACACTATTACACTATTACACACTATTACACACTATTACACTATTACACACTATTACACTATTACACACTATTACACTATTACACTATTACACACTATTACACTATTACACACTATTACACTATTACACACTATTACACTATTACACACTATTACACTATTACACTATTACACACTATTACACTATTACACACTATTACACTATTACACACTATTACACTATTACACACTATTACACTATTACACACTATTACACTATTACACACTATTACACTATTACACTATTACACACTATAACACTATTACACTATTACACTATTACACACTATTGCACTATTACACTATTACACTATTACACACTATTACACACTATTACACTCTTACACACTATTACACTATTACACACTATTACACTATTACACTATTACACACTATTACACTATTACACACTATTACACTATTACACTATTACACACTATTACACTATTACACTATTACACACTATTACACTATTACACACTATTACACTATTACACACTATTACACTATTACACTATTACACACTATTACACTATTACACTATTACACACTATTACACTATTACACTATTACACTATTACACACTATTACACACTATTACACTATTACACACTATTACACTATTACACTATTACACACTATTACACTATTACACACTATTACACTATTACACACTATTACACTATTACACTATTACACACTATTACACTATTACACACTATTACACTATTACACTATTACACACTATTACATTTTACACTATTACACACTATTACACTATTACACTATTACACTATTACACACTATTACACACTATTACACTATTACACACTATTACACTATTACACTATTACACACTATTACACTATTACACACTATTACACTATTACACACTATTACACACTATTACACTATTACACACTATTACACTATTACACACTATTACACACTATTACACTATTACACTATTACACACTATTACACTATTACACTATTACACACTATTACACTATTACACACTATTACACTATTACACACTATTACACTATTACACTATTACACTATTACACACTATTACACACTAGTACACACTAGTACACTATTACACACTATTACACTATTACACTATTACACACTATTACACTATTACACACTATTACACTATTACACTATTACACTATTACACACTATTACACTATTACACACTATTACACTATTACACACTATTACACTATTACACTATTACACTATTACACACTATTACACTATTACACGCTATTACACTATTACACTATTACACTATTACACACTATTACACTATTACACAATATTACACTATTACACTATTACACACTATTACACTATTACACACTATTACACTATTACACACTATTACACTATTACACACTATTACACTATTACACTATTACACACTATTACACACTATTACACTATTACACACTATTACACTATTACACTATTACACACTATTACACTATTACACACTATTACACTATTACACACTATTACACACTATTACACTATTACACACTATTACACTATTACACACTATTACACACTATTACACTATTACACTATTACACACTATTACACTATTACACACTATTACACTATTACACACTATTACACTATTACACTATTACACTATTACACACTATTACACACTAGTACACACTATTACACTATTACACACTATTACACACTATTACACTATTACACTATTACACACTATTACACTATTACACTATTACACACTATTACACTATTACACAATATTACACTATTACACTATTACACACTATTACACTATTACACACTATTACACTATTACACACTATTACACTATTACACACTATTACACTATTACACTATTACACACTATTACACTATTACACTATTACACACTATTACACACTATTACACACTATTACACTATTACACACTATTACACACTATTACACACTATTACACTATTACACTATTACACACTATTACACTATTACACTATTTCACACTATTACACTATTACACTATTACACACTATTACACTATTACACACTATTACACTATTACACACTATTACACTATTACACTATTACACACTATTACACTATTACACTATTACACACTATTACACTATTACACTATTACACACTATTACACTATTACACTATTACACACTATTACACTATTACACACTATTACACTATTACACTATTACACTATTACACACTATTACACTATTACACACTATTACACACTATTACACTATTACACTATTACACTATTACACACTATTACACTATTACACGCTATTACACTATTACACTATTACACTATTACACACTATTACACTATTACACAATATTACACTATTACACTATTACACACTATTACACTATTACACACTATTACACTATTACACACTATTACACTATTACACACTATTACACTATTACACCATTACACACTATTACACACTATTACACTATTACACACTATTACACTATTACACTATTACACACTATTACACTATTACACACTATTACACTATTACACACTATTACACACTATTACACTATTACACACTATTACACTATTACACACTATTACACACTATTACACTATTACACTATTACACACTATTACACTATTACACTATTACACACTATTACACTATTACACACTATTACACTATTACACACTATTACACTATTACACTATTACACTATTACACACTATTACACACTAGTACACACTATTACACTATTACACACTATTACACACTATTACACTATTACACTATTACACACTATTACACTATTACACTATTACACACTATTACACTATTACACAATATTACACTATTACACTATTACACACTATTACACTATTACACACTATTACACTATTACACACTATTACACTATTACACACTATTACACTATTACACTATTACACACTATTACACTATTACACTATTACACACTATTACACACTATTACACACTATTACACTATTACACACTATTACACACTATTACACACTATTACACTATTACACTATTACACACTATTACACTATTACACTATTACACACTATTACACTATTACACACTATTACACTATTACACACTATTACACTATTACACTATTACACACTATTACACTATTACACACTATTACACTATTACACAATATTACACTATTACACTATTACACACTATTACACACTATTACACTATTACACTATTACACAATTACACTATTACACACTATTACACTATTACACACTATTACACTATTACACCGAGTACAATGACACAACCCACAAGACAGAGGGCGCTGTCAGCAATTCAGTACTGCAACACAGTGATGGCCAATGATGGGTTAAGTGGATGATGTCATTGGCAGCTCAGCCACGAGCCACACAGCTGAACCAATCATGAGTGAGCCATGAGCCACACAGGTGAAGCAATCACTATGACTTGCATATTTTCTATCTAATGCATTTCTATGGAGGCAGATGCATGACTGCATTGTCACATTGATTAAAAGAAAACTATAAGAGATGAAGCGTTGTGACGCGCACATGAGCACTACAACGAGTAGGCGAAGGGTTGTGCGCGATATTGTGACATTCGTGCGATATTGTGGCACTCCTTCGGCGATCGGAACAGAAGGCTAAAAAATAGTGTGAAAAATGTGATTTCTAGAGTGCGATTGCATGGCGGTCAATGGGGAGGAGAACCTTCAAACAAATGGTCGTCAGTTGAGATAGAAATGTCCAATTCCATTTATTTTTCTTTTGTGAGCGGGTTGACAGCCGTGTCATCGTTTTGATGTGTTTGTTTTATTTCTACGTCCAAAATTGAGATCACACTCGCAATTCACCCAAGGTAGGGGGAAAAAGATTATTTCAGCTGCTACACTCTAAAATGCAATGCATTCCCAATGGGACCGAAATTTTACCGTTTAAAGTCGATTCGTAGCCAGACGGTGCGGTGAAACTTTTACGGGTTCGAGACCGGTGTTGCCATAGGCAAGCCGCTCGTTTTGATACCTTTCACGTGTATGGGGCGCGAACGCTTACGTGTTGCAAAGTGTTTGCAAAATCGGTGGAATAAAGAAAGAATAAATAATAAAAAGAGTATGGATATGTATAGTGTGGGTGGCCTGGTTACACACTATTACACTATTACACTATTACACACTATTACACTATTACACTATTACACACTATTACACTATTACACTATTACACACTATTACACTATTACACTATTACACACTATTACACTATTACACACTATTACACTATTACACTATTACACTATTACACACTATTACACTATTACACACTATTACACACTATTACACTATTACACTATTACACTATTACACACTATTACACTATTACACGCTATTACACTATTACACTATTACACTATTACACACTATTACACTATTACACAATATTACACTATTACACTATTACACACTATTACACTATTACACACTATTACACTATTACACACTATTACACTATTACACACTATTACACTATTACACCATTACACACTATTACACACTATTACACTATTACACACTATTACACTATTACACTATTACACACTATTACACTATTACACACTATTACACTATTACACACTATTACACACTATTACACTATTACACACTATTACACTATTACACACTATTACACACTATTACACTATTACACTATTACACACTATTACACTATTACACTATTACACACTATTACACTATTACACACTATTACACTATTACACACTATTACACTATTACACTATTACACTATTACACACTATTACACACTAGTACACACTATTACACTATTACACACTATTACAC
This sequence comes from Notolepis coatsorum, assembly GCF_963971535.1. Classification (NCBI taxonomy): domain Eukaryota; kingdom Metazoa; phylum Chordata; class Actinopteri; order Aulopiformes; family Paralepididae; genus Notolepis; species Notolepis coatsorum. The sequence continues at coordinate 96,984,040 of NC_140178.1, forward strand.
ACTATTACACTATTACACTATTACACACTATTACACTATTACACTATTACACACTATTACACTATTACACAATATTACACTATTACACTATTACACACTATTACACTATTACACACTATTACACTATTACACACTATTACACTATTACACACTATTACACTATTACACTATTACACACTATTACACTATTACACTATTACACACTATTACACACTATTACACACTATTACACTATTACACACTATTACACACTATTACACACTATTACACTATTACACTATTACACACTATTACACTATTACACTATTACACACTATTACACTATTACACACTATTACACTATTACACACTATTACACTATTACACTATTACACACTATTACACTATTACACACTATTACACTATTACACAATATTACACTATTACACTATTACACACTATTACACACTATTACACTATTACACTATTACACAATTACACTATTACACACTATTACACTATTACACACTATTACACTATTACACCGAGTACAATGACACAACCCACAAGACAGAGGGCGCTGTCAGCAATTCAGTACTGCAACACAGTGATGGCCAATGATGGGTTAAGTGGATGATGTCATTGGCAGCTCAGCCACGAGCCACACAGCTGAACCAATCATGAGTGAGCCATGAGCCACACAGGTGAAGCAATCACTATGACTTGCATATTTTCTATCTAATGCATTTCTATGGAGGCAGATGCATGACTGCATTGTCACATTGATTAAAAGAAAACTATAAGAGATGAAGCGTTGTGACGCGCACATGAGCACTACAACGAGTAGGCGAAGGGTTGTGCGCGATATTGTGACATTCGTGCGATATTGTGGCACTCCTTCGGCGATCGGAACAGAAGGCTAAAAAATAGTGTGAAAAATGTGATTTCTAGAGTGCGATTGCATGGCGGTCAATGGGGAGGAGAACCTTCAAACAAATGGTCGTCAGTTGAGATAGAAATGTCCAATTCCATTTATTTTTCTTTTGTGAGCGGGTTGACAGCCGTGTCATCGTTTTGATGTGTTTGTTTTATTTCTACGTCCAAAATTGAGATCACACTCGCAATTCACCCAAGGTAGGGGGAAAAAGATTATTTCAGCTGCTACACTCTAAAATGCAATGCATTCCCAATGGGACCGAAATTTTACCGTTTAAAGTCGATTCGTAGCCAGACGGTGCGGTGAAACTTTTACGGGTTCGAGACCGGTGTTGCCATAGGCAAGCCGCTCGTTTTGATACCTTTCACGTGTATGGGGCGCGAACGCTTACGTGTTGCAAAGTGTTTGCAAAATCGGTGGAATAAAGAAAGAATAAATAATAAAAAGAGTATGGATATGTATAGTGTGGGTGGCCTGGTTACACACTATTACACTATTACACTATTACACACTATTACACTATTACACTATTACACACTATTACACTATTACACTATTACACACTATTACACTATTACACTATTACACACTATTACACTATTACACACTATTACACTATTACACTATTACACTATTACACACTATTACACTATTACACACTATTACACACTATTACACTATTACACTATTACACTATTACACACTATTACACTATTACACGCTATTACACTATTACACTATTACACTATTACACACTATTACACTATTACACAATATTACACTATTACACTATTACACACTATTACACTATTACACACTATTACACTATTACACACTATTACACTATTACACACTATTACACTATTACACCATTACACACTATTACACACTATTACACTATTACACACTATTACACTATTACACTATTACACACTATTACACTATTACACACTATTACACTATTACACACTATTACACACTATTACACTATTACACACTATTACACTATTACACACTATTACACACTATTACACTATTACACTATTACACACTATTACACTATTACACTATTACACACTATTACACTATTACACACTATTACACTATTACACACTATTACACTATTACACTATTACACTATTACACACTATTACACACTAGTACACACTATTACACTATTACACACTATTACACACTATTACACTATTACACTATTACACACTATTACACTATTACACTATTACACACTATTACACTATTACACAATATTACACTATTACACTATTACACACTATTACACTATTACACACTATTACACTATTACACACTATTACACTATTACACACTATTACACTATTACACTATTACACACTATTACACTATTACACTATTACACACTATTACACACTATTACACACTATTACACTATTACACACTATTACACACTATTACACACTATTACACTATTACACTATTACACACTATTACACTATTACACTATTACACACTATTACACTATTACACACTATTACACTATTACACACTATTACACTATTACACTATTACACACTATTACACTATTACACACTATTACACTATTACACAATATTACACTATTACACTATTACACACTATTACACACTATTACACTATTACACTATTACACAATTACACTATTACACACTATTACACTATTACACACTATTACACTATTACACCGAGTACAATGACACAACCCACAAGACAGAGGGCGCTGTCAGCAATTCAGTACTGCAACACAGTGATGGCCAATGATGGGTTAAGTGGATGATGTCATTGGCAGCTCAGCCACGAGCCACACAGCTGAACCAATCATGAGTGAGCCATGAGCCACACAGGTGAAGCAATCACTATGACTTGCATATTTTCTATCTAATGCATTTCTATGGAGGCAGATGCATGACTGCATTGTCACATTGATTAAAAGAAAACTATAAGAGATGAAGCGTTGTGACGCGCACATGAGCACTACAACGAGTAGGCGAAGGGTTGTGCGCGATATTGTGACATTCGTGCGATATTGTGGCACTCCTTCGGCGATCGGAACAGAAGGCTAAAAAATAGTGTGAAAAATGTGATTTCTAGAGTGCGATTGCATGGCGGTCAATGGGGAGGAGAACCTTCAAACAAATGGTCGTCAGTTGAGATAGAAATGTCCAATTCCATTTATTTTTCTTTTGTGAGCGGGTTGACAGCCGTGTCATCGTTTTGATGTGTTTGTTTTATTTCTACGTCCAAAATTGAGATCACACTCGCAATTCACCCAAGGTAGGGGGAAAAAGATTATTTCAGCTGCTACACTCTAAAATGCAATGCATTCCCAATGGGACCGAAATTTTACCGTTTAAAGTCGATTCGTAGCCAGACGGTGCGGTGAAACTTTTACGGGTTCGAGACCGGTGTTGCCATAGGCAAGCCGCTCGTTTTGATACCTTTCACGTGTATGGGGCGCGAACGCTTACGTGTTGCAAAGTGTTTGCAAAATCGGTGGAATAAAGAAAGAATAAATAATAAAAAGAGTATGGATATGTATAGTGTGGGTGGCCTGGTTACACACTATTACACTATTACACTATTACACACTATTACACTATTACACACTATTACACTATTACACTATTACACACTATTACACTATTACACTATTACACACTATTACACTATTACACACTATTACACTATTACACTATTACACTATTACACACTATTACACTATTACACACTATTACACACTATTACACTATTACACTATTACACTATTACACACTATTACACTATTACACGCTATTACACTATTACACTATTACACTATTACACACTATTACACTATTACACAATATTACACTATTACACTATTACACACTATTACACTATTACACACTATTACACTATTACACACTATTACACTATTACACACTATTACACTATTACACCATTACACACTATTACACACTATTACACTATTACACACTATTACACTATTACACTATTACACACTATTACACTATTACACACTATTACACTATTACACACTATTACACACTATTACACTATTACACACTATTACACTATTACACACTATTACACACTATTACACTATTACACTATTACACACTATTACACTATTACACTATTACACACTATTACACTATTACACACTATTACACTATTACACACTATTACACTATTACACTATTACACTATTACACACTATTACACACTAGTACACACTATTACACTATTACACACTATTACACACTATTACACTATTACACTATTACACACTATTACACTATTACACTATTACACACTATTACACTATTACACAATATTACACTATTACACTATTACACACTATTACACTATTACACACTATTACACTATTACACACTATTACACTATTACACACTATTACACTATTACACTATTACACACTATTACACTATTACACTATTACACACTATTACACACTATTACACACTATTACACTATTACACACTATTACACACTATTACACACTATTACACTATTACACTATTACACACTATTACACTATTACACTATTACACACTATTACACTATTACACACTATTACACTATTACACACTATTACACTATTACACTATTACACACTATTACACTATTACACACTATTACACTATTACACAATATTACACTATTACACTATTACACACTATTACACACTATTACACTATTACACTATTACACAATTACACTATTACACACTATTACACTATTACACACTATTACACTATTACACCGAGTACAATGACACAACCCACAAGACAGAGGGCGCTGTCAGCAATTCAGTACTGCAACACAGTGATGGCCAATGATGGGTTAAGTGGATGATGTCATTGGCAGCTCAGCCACGAGCCACACAGCTGAACCAATCATGAGTGAGCCATGAGCCACACAGGTGAAGCAATCACTATGACTTGCATATTTTCTATCTAATGCATTTCTATGGAGGCAGATGCATGACTGCATTGTCACATTGATTAAAAGAAAACTATAAGAGATGAAGCGTTGTGACGCGCACATGAGCACTACAACGAGTAGGCGAAGGGTTGTGCGCGATATTGTGACATTCGTGCGATATTGTGGCACTCCTTCGGCGATCGGAACAGAAGGCTAAAAAATAGTGTGAAAAATGTGATTTCTAGAGTGCGATTGCATGGCGGTCAATGGGGAGGAGAACCTTCAAACAAATGGTCGTCAGTTGAGATAGAAATGTCCAATTCCATTTATTTTTCTTTTGTGAGCGGGTTGACAGCCGTGTCATCGTTTTGATGTGTTTGTTTTATTTCTACGTCCAAAATTGAGATCACACTCGCAATTCACCCAAGGTAGGGGGAAAAAGATTATTTCAGCTGCTACACTCTAAAATGCAATGCATTCCCAATGGGACCGAAATTTTACCGTTTAAAGTCGATTCGTAGCCAGACGGTGCGGTGAAACTTTTACGGGTTCGAGACCGGTGTTGCCATAGGCAAGCCGCTCGTTTTGATACCTTTCACGTGTATGGGGCGCGAACGCTTACGTGTTGCAAAGTGTTTGCAAAATCGGTGGAATAAAGAAAGAATAAATAATAAAAAGAGTATGGATATGTATAGTGTGGGTGGCCTGGTTACACACTATTACACTATTACACTATTACACACTATTACACTATTACACTATTACACACTATTACACTATTACACTATTACACACTATTACACTATTACACTATTACACACTATTACACTATTACACACTATTACACTATTACACTATTACACTATTACACACTATTACACTATTACACACTATTACACACTATTACACTATTACACTATTACACTATTACACACTATTACACTATTACACGCTATTACACTATTACACTATTACACTATTACACACTATTACACTATTACACAATATTACACTATTACACTATTACACACTATTACACTATTACACACTATTACACTATTACACACTATTACACTATTACACACTATTACACTATTACACCATTACACACTATTACACACTATTACACTATTACACACTATTACACTATTACACTATTACACACTATTACACTATTACACACTATTACACTATTACACACTATTACACACTATTACACTATTACACACTATTACACTATTACACACTATTACACACTATTACACTATTACACTATTACACACTATTACACTATTACACTATTACACACTATTACACTATTACACACTATTACACTATTACACACTATTACACTATTACACTATTACACTATTACACACTATTACACACTAGTACACACTATTACACTATTACACACTATTACACACTATTACACTATTACACTATTACACACTATTACACTATTACACTATTACACACTATTACACTATTACACAATATTACACTATTACACTATTACACACTATTACACTATTACACACTATTACACTATTACACACTATTACACTATTACACACTATTACACTATTACACTATTACACACTATTACACTATTACACTATTACACACTATTACACACTATTACACACTATTACACTATTACACACTATTACACACTATTACACACTATTACACTATTACACTATTACACACTATTACACTATTACACTATTACACACTATTACACTATTACACACTATTACACTATTACACACTATTACACTATTACACTATTACACACTATTACACTATTACACACTATTACACTATTACACAATATTACACTATTACACTATTACACACTATTACACACTATTACACTATTACACTATTACACAATTACACTATTACACACTATTACACTATTACACACTATTACACTATTACACCGAGTACAATGACACAACCCACAAGACAGAGGGCGCTGTCAGCAATTCAGTACTGCAACACAGTGATGGCCAATGATGGGTTAAGTGGATGATGTCATTGGCAGCTCAGCCACGAGCCACACAGCTGAACCAATCATGAGTGAGCCATGAGCCACACAGGTGAAGCAATCACTATGACTTGCATATTTTCTATCTAATGCATTTCTATGGAGGCAGATGCATGACTGCATTGTCACATTGATTAAAAGAAAACTATAAGAGATGAAGCGTTGTGACGCGCACATGAGCACTACAACGAGTAGGCGAAGGGTTGTGCGCGATATTGTGACATTCGTGCGATATTGTGGCACTCCTTCGGCGATCGGAACAGAAGGCTAAAAAATAGTGTGAAAAATGTGATTTCTAGAGTGCGATTGCATGGCGGTCAATGGGGAGGAGAACCTTCAAACAAATGGTCGTCAGTTGAGATAGAAATGTCCAATTCCATTTATTTTTCTTTTGTGAGCGGGTTGACAGCCGTGTCATCGTTTTGATGTGTTTGTTTTATTTCTACGTCCAAAATTGAGATCACACTCGCAATTCACCCAAGGTAGGGGGAAAAAGATTATTTCAGCTGCTACACTCTAAAATGCAATGCATTCCCAATGGGACCGAAATTTTACCGTTTAAAGTCGATTCGTAGCCAGACGGTGCGGTGAAACTTTTACGGGTTCGAGACCGGTGTTGCCATAGGCAAGCCGCTCGTTTTGATACCTTTCACGTGTATGGGGCGCGAACGCTTACGTGTTGCAAAGTGTTTGCAAAATCGGTGGAATAAAGAAAGAATAAATAATAAAAAGAGTATGGATATGTATAGTGTGGGTGGCAACCTGGCTTCGCCAGGTCACCCACACTAACTAGACAATTCCGCGCGGGGGAAATTGTGAAAGTGTGGGTGACGCCTGTGCACCGCCGGCCAACGGGGGAGAGTGTCTCTCGCGAGTCTCTATGACAAACGGTTCAAAGGATACAAAAAGGGGGCGTGGCCTAAGGATCGGGGGAGTGGTCAACATAGACCAATCAAAGAGGATATCCCTACTGAGTGCAATGACACAACCCGCAACACTATTACACTATTACACAATATTACACACTATTACACTATTACACTATTACACACTATTACACTATTACACACTATTACACTATTACACACTATTACACTATTAGACACTATTACACTATTACACACTATTACACTATTACACTATTACACATTATTACACACTATTACACTATTACACACTATTACACTATTACACACTATTACACTATTACACACTATTACACTATTAGACACTATTACACTATTACACACTATTACACTATTACACTATTACACATTATTACACACTATTACACTATTACACACTATTACACTATTACACACTATTACACTATTACACTATTACACACTATTACACTATTACACACTATTACACTATTACACTATTACACACTATTACACACTATTACACTATTACACACTATTACACTATTACACACTATTACACTATTACACTATTACACACTATTACACTATTACACTATTACACTATTACACTATTACACACTATTACACTATTACACACTATTACACTATTACACTATTACACACTATTACACTATTACACTATTACACACTATTACACTATTACACACTATTACACTATTACACACTATTACACTATTACACTATTACACACTATTACACTATTACACACTATTACACTATTACACACTATTACACACTATTACACTATTACACACTATTACACTATTACACTATTACACACTATTACACTATTAGACACTATTACACTATTACACACTATTACACTATTACACTATTACACACTATTACACTATTACACACTATTACACTATTACACTATTACACACTATTACACACTATTACACTATTACACACTATTACACACTATTACACTATTACACTATTACACACTATTACACACTATTACACTATTACACTATTACACACTATTACACTATTACACACTATTACACTATTACACTATTACACACTATTACACTATTACACTATTACACACTATTACACTATTACACACTATTACACTATTACACACTATTACACTATTACACTATTACACACTATTACACTATTACACACTATTACACTATTACACACTATTACACTATTACACACTATTACACTATTACACACTATTACACTATTACACTATTACACAATATTACACTATTACACACTATTACACACTATTACACACTATTACACTATTACACTATTACACACTATTACACACTATTACACTATTACACACTATTACACTATTACACTATTACACACTATTACACTATTACACACTATTACACTATTACACTATTACACTATTACACACTATTACACACTATTACACTATTACACTATTACACACTATTACACACTATTACACTATTACACACTATTACACTATTACACACTATTACACTATTACACTATTACACACTATTACACTATTACACACTATTACACTATTACACACTATTACACTATTACACACTATTACACTATTACACTATTACACACTATTACACTATTACACACTATTACACTATTACACACTATTACACTATTACACACTATTACACTATTACACACTATTACACTATTACACACTATTACACTATTACACTATTACACACTATAACACTATTACACTATTACACTATTACACACTATTGCACTATTACACTATTACACTATTACACACTATTACACACTATTACACTCTTACACACTATTACACTATTACACACTATTACACTATTACACTATTACACACTATTACACTATTACACTATTACACACTATTACACTATTACACACTATTACACTATTACACACTATTACACTATTACACTATTACACACTATTACACTATTACACTATTACACACTATTACACTATTACACTATTACACTATTACACACTATTACACACTATTACACTATTACACACTATTACACTATTACACTATTACACACTATTACACTATTACACACTATTACACTATTACACACTATTACACTATTACACTATTACACACTATTACACTATTACACACTATTACACTATTACACTATTACACACTATTACATTTTACACTATTACACACTATTACACTATTACACTATTACACTATTACACACTATTACACACTATTACACTATTACACACTATTACACTATTACACTATTACACACTATTACACTATTACACACTATTACACTATTACACACTATTACACACTATTACACTATTACACACTATTACACTATTACACACTATTACACACTATTACACTATTACACTATTACACACTATTACACTATTACACTATTACACACTATTACACTATTACACACTATTACACTATTACACACTATTACACTATTACACTATTACACTATTACACACTATTACACACTAGTACACACTAGTACACTATTACACACTATTACACTATTACACTATTACACACTATTACACTATTACACACTATTACACTATTACACTATTACACTATTACACACTATTACACTATTACACACTATTACACTATTACACACTATTACACTATTACACTATTACACTATTACACACTATTACACTATTACACGCTATTACACTATTACACTATTACACTATTACACACTATTACACTATTACACAATATTACACTATTACACTATTACACACTATTACACTATTACACACTATTACACTATTACACACTATTACACTATTACACACTATTACACTATTACACTATTACACACTATTACACACTATTACACTATTACACACTATTACACTATTACACTATTACACACTATTACACTATTACACACTATTACACTATTACACACTATTACACACTATTACACTATTACACACTATTACACTATTACACACTATTACACACTATTACACTATTACACTATTACACACTATTACACTATTACACACTATTACACTATTACACACTATTACACTATTACACTATTACACTATTACACACTATTACACACTAGTACACACTATTACACTATTACACACTATTACACACTATTACACTATTACACTATTACACACTATTACACTATTACACTATTACACACTATTACACTATTACACAATATTACACTATTACACTATTACACACTATTACACTATTACACACTATTACACTATTACACACTATTACACTATTACACACTATTACACTATTACACTATTACACACTATTACACTATTACACTATTACACACTATTACACACTATTACACACTATTACACTATTACACACTATTACACACTATTACACACTATTACACTATTACACTATTACACACTATTACACTATTACACTATTTCACACTATTACACTATTACACTATTACACACTATTACACTATTACACACTATTACACTATTACACACTATTACACTATTACACTATTACACACTATTACACTATTACACTATTACACACTATTACACTATTACACTATTACACACTATTACACTATTACACTATTACACACTATTACACTATTACACACTATTACACTATTACACTATTACACTATTACACACTATTACACTATTACACACTATTACACACTATTACACTATTACACTATTACACTATTACACACTATTACACTATTACACGCTATTACACTATTACACTATTACACTATTACACACTATTACACTATTACACAATATTACACTATTACACTATTACACACTATTACACTATTACACACTATTACACTATTACACACTATTACACTATTACACACTATTACACTATTACACCATTACACACTATTACACACTATTACACTATTACACACTATTACACTATTACACTATTACACACTATTACACTATTACACACTATTACACTATTACACACTATTACACACTATTACACTATTACACACTATTACACTATTACACACTATTACACACTATTACACTATTACACTATTACACACTATTACACTATTACACTATTACACACTATTACACTATTACACACTATTACACTATTACACACTATTACACTATTACACTATTACACTATTACACACTATTACACACTAGTACACACTATTACACTATTACACACTATTACACACTATTACACTATTACACTATTACACACTATTACACTATTACACTATTACACACTATTACACTATTACACAATATTACACTATTACACTATTACACACTATTACACTATTACACACTATTACACTATTACACACTATTACACTATTACACACTATTACACTATTACACTATTACACACTATTACACTATTACACTATTACACACTATTACACACTATTACACACTATTACACTATTACACACTATTACACACTATTACACACTATTACACTATTACACTATTACACACTATTACACTATTACACTATTACACACTATTACACTATTACACACTATTACACTATTACACACTATTACACTATTACACTATTACACACTATTACACTATTACACACTATTACACTATTACACAATATTACACTATTACACTATTACACACTATTACACACTATTACACTATTACACTATTACACAATTACACTATTACACACTATTACACTATTACACACTATTACACTATTACACCGAGTACAATGACACAACCCACAAGACAGAGGGCGCTGTCAGCAATTCAGTACTGCAACACAGTGATGGCCAATGATGGGTTAAGTGGATGATGTCATTGGCAGCTCAGCCACGAGCCACACAGCTGAACCAATCATGAGTGAGCCATGAGCCACACAGGTGAAGCAATCACTATGACTTGCATATTTTCTATCTAATGCATTTCTATGGAGGCAGATGCATGACTGCATTGTCACATTGATTAAAAGAAAACTATAAGAGATGAAGCGTTGTGACGCGCACATGAGCACTACAACGAGTAGGCGAAGGGTTGTGCGCGATATTGTGACATTCGTGCGATATTGTGGCACTCCTTCGGCGATCGGAACAGAAGGCTAAAAAATAGTGTGAAAAATGTGATTTCTAGAGTGCGATTGCATGGCGGTCAATGGGGAGGAGAACCTTCAAACAAATGGTCGTCAGTTGAGATAGAAATGTCCAATTCCATTTATTTTTCTTTTGTGAGCGGGTTGACAGCCGTGTCATCGTTTTGATGTGTTTGTTTTATTTCTACGTCCAAAATTGAGATCACACTCGCAATTCACCCAAGGTAGGGGGAAAAAGATTATTTCAGCTGCTACACTCTAAAATGCAATGCATTCCCAATGGGACCGAAATTTTACCGTTTAAAGTCGATTCGTAGCCAGACGGTGCGGTGAAACTTTTACGGGTTCGAGACCGGTGTTGCCATAGGCAAGCCGCTCGTTTTGATACCTTTCACGTGTATGGGGCGCGAACGCTTACGTGTTGCAAAGTGTTTGCAAAATCGGTGGAATAAAGAAAGAATAAATAATAAAAAGAGTATGGATATGTATAGTGTGGGTGGCCTGGTTACACACTATTACACTATTACACTATTACACACTATTACACTATTACACTATTACACACTATTACACTATTACACTATTACACACTATTACACTATTACACTATTACACACTATTACACTATTACACACTATTACACTATTACACTATTACACTATTACACACTATTACACTATTACACACTATTACACACTATTACACTATTACACTATTACACTATTACACACTATTACACTATTACACGCTATTACACTATTACACTATTACACTATTACACACTATTACACTATTACACAATATTACACTATTACACTATTACACACTATTACACTATTACACACTATTACACTATTACACACTATTACACTATTACACACTATTACACTATTACACCATTACACACTATTACACACTATTACACTATTACACACTATTACACTATTACACTATTACACACTATTACACTATTACACACTATTACACTATTACACACTATTACACACTATTACACTATTACACACTATTACACTATTACACACTATTACACACTATTACACTATTACACTATTACACACTATTACACTATTACACTATTACACACTATTACACTATTACACACTATTACACTATTACACACTATTACACTATTACACTATTACACACTATTACACACTAGTACACACTATTACACTATTACACACTATTACACACTATTACACTATTACACTATTACACACTATTACACTATTACACTATTACACACTATTACACTATTACACAATATTACACTATTACACTATTACACACTATTACACTATTACACACTATTACACTATTACACACTATTACACTATTACACACTATTACACTATTACACTATTACACACTATTACACTATTACACTATTACACACTATTACACACTATTACACACTATTACACTATTACACACTATTACACACTATTACACACTATTACACTATTACACTATTACACACTATTACACTATTACACTATTACACACTATTACACTATTACACACTATTACACTATTACACACTATTACACTATTACACTATTACACACTATTACACTATTACACACTATTACACTATTACACAATATTACACTATTACACTATTACACACTATTACACACTATTACACTATTACACTATTACACAATTACACTATTACACACTATTACACTATTACACACTATTACACTATTACACCGAGTACAATGACACAACCCACAAGACAGAGGGCGCTGTCAGCAATTCAGTACTGCAACACAGTGATGGCCAATGATGGGTTAAGTGGATGATGTCATTGGCAGCTCAGCCACGAGCCACACAGCTGAACCAATCATGAGTGAGCCATGAGCCACACAGGTGAAGCAATCACTATGACTTGCATATTTTCTATCTAATGCATTTCTATGGAGGCAGATGCATGACTGCATTGTCACATTGATTAAAAGAAAACTATAAGAGATGAAGCGTTGTGACGCGCACATGAGCACTACAACGAGTAGGCGAAGGGTTGTGCGCGATATTGTGACATTCGTGCGATATTGTGGCACTCCTTCGGCGATCGGAACAGAAGGCTAAAAAATAGTGTGAAAAATGTGATTTCTAGAGTGCGATTGCATGGCGGTCAATGGGGAGGAGAACCTTCAAACAAATGGTCGTCAGTTGAGATAGAAATGTCCAATTCCATTTATTTTTCTTTTGTGAGCGGGTTGACAGCCGTGTCATCGTTTTGATGTGTTTGTTTTATTTCTACGTCCAAAATTGAGATCACACTCGCAATTCACCCAAGGTAGGGGGAAAAAGATTATTTCAGCTGCTACACTCTAAAATGCAATGCATTCCCAATGGGACCGAAATTTTACCGTTTAAAGTCGATTCGTAGCCAGACGGTGCGGTGAAACTTTTACGGGTTCGAGACCGGTGTTGCCATAGGCAAGCCGCTCGTTTTGATACCTTTCACGTGTATGGGGCGCGAACGCTTACGTGTTGCAAAGTGTTTGCAAAATCGGTGGAATAAAGAAAGAATAAATAATAAAAAGAGTATGGATATGTATAGTGTGGGTGGCAACCTGGCTTCGCCAGGTCACCCACACTAATAAAAAGAGTATGGATATGTATAGTGTGGGTGGCAACCTGGCTTCGCCAGGTCACCCACACTAATAAAAAAAATAGGAAAGAAAAGAAGAAAAAAAACTGTGTGTGTGTGTGCATGAGAAAGAGTACCGTATGTGCTTGTGTGTGACAGTATGTCTATTGTATAGAGTAGCAACTGCAAATCTCCTTTGATACTTTAATAAAACCTGCTTATTCATCTCAAACATGTATTTAATGAGAAATTCATAATGTTTTCTAAAGCTAGAGATATTGTTTACGATGACTCGCATATATCCACTGTGAATGGGTCTGTCACTGTGAATGGATCTACACTGCAAGATTGTCAATATGGTATCTAAATGTACATTTCTCATCAAGCCAAGTGCCAATTGTACTGTGGTTGTATTCTGCAACTGTCTCAACGACAGACAGTGGCGATTTTACCACTGGGGCACCAGGGGCACGTGCCCCCCCTGAAATCTCAGGTGCCCCTGAGGTGCCCCCCCAGAATTTACTTTATTTTTCTTTTTCTTTTTTATATATAAAGATAAAAATAAATATAATGTTAATCACTTTCCATCACAGACCGAAAATCTAGTTATACAGGTGTCTAATGTGACTTACATCCATGCTTATATACTGTATTTCACATTAGACTCCTCACTATGCCTGCGACAGGCAGCGTGATGCGTGCGTCATCTATCTGAAGCGGCGCGCATATAAAAAGCTGCCATTCTCCACTTGCACAACCTGAAAGTAGGCACTTCCGGCTGACTTCCGGTTGCGAATGGTACTTCCTGTCCCATCCAAATACATTGGTTTTAGCTACTTTTCTCCCCTTATTTAAACAACTTTGTTGTCACAGAGAGGCAATGAAACATTTGTATTATTATAGTATAGAATGTATTTAATAAGCAAACGTTTGTCAGCAGGGTTTTTGGGCTGTATTTCATGTAAAAACGTTCACTGTTAGTTTACTTGCTCACGCTAATTAAGGCTAATGCTGGCTAACAGAAGCTAGCGCAAGAAACGACGCCGCAAAGTATTGTTTATAGTGGATTTTGTATGACAGTCTATAATGCTCCCGTGAGGTTTTTCCGGACGTTTTGGTAATGATTTTCACTATAAAATCATATTTCTAAATAACAGGAAGTTGATAAACTGGCCGGAATAGCTTTGAGCTAACGATCTTTGCCGATGCATTCCATTCTAAACGTAACGTTAGTTGTTCAAAACATTACCCGTCTATATAATTTGTTCCTCAACGTTATATAGACGGGGTCATGTTTTGTAAACTAATGTTATGTTTAGAATGGAATGAATACATGGGTCGGGAAAGATAGTTAGCTCAAAGCTAATCCGGAAGGGCAGCTAACAGTAGCTACTGTCTGTAACTGTGATGCATTTTCTGTTTGCAGTCCAATGTTCACCAAAACACACACCCACACACGTTATAATTTGTTCCTCAACGTTATATAGACAGGTCATGTTTTGTAAACTAACGTTATGTTTAGAATGGAATGAATACATGGGTCGGGAAAGATAGTTAGCTCAAAGCTAATCCGGAAGGGCAGCTAACAGTAGCTACTGTCTGTAACTGTGATGCATTTTCTGTTTGCAGTCCAATGTTCACCAAAACACACACCCACACACTTATAATTTGTTCCTCAACGTTATATAGACAGGTCATGTTTTGTAAACTAACGTTATGTTTAGAATGGAATGAATACATGGGTCGGGAAAGATAGTTAGCTCAAAGCTAATCCGGCCTGTTTAACCACTAGCTTCTGTTAGCTAATGAAGGCTAATGCTGGCTGAGCAAGGAAACTAACAGTAAACGTTTTTACATGAAATACAGCCCAAAAACCCTGCTGACAAACGTTTGCTTATTAAATACATTCTATACTATAATAATACAAACGTGTCATTGCCTCTCTGTGACGACAAAGTTGTTTAAATAAGGGGAGAAAAGTAGCTAAAACCAATGTATTTGGATGGGACAGGAAGTACCATTCGCAACCGGAAGTCAGCCGGAAGTGCCTACTTTCAGGTTGTGCAAGTGGAGAATTAAGCGCTGGCACGTGGACTGGTGGCAGTGGTGGTCACTCACAGGTGTGTAGAGTAAGGTGGATGACTGAGTCAGAGTGGTGCTAAATTTTTTTTAACACAATGTCGACGAGAGAACGCGATAAAGGGTGGACATTTGGCTCCGGGAATTTACAACGAAAGAAGGCAAAGAAAAAAGAAGTGTTCAATAACTCGATGAGAGGTTCGTTGGATAAATGTATCACAAAAAACAGCGACCCGACCGAAGCAGCCACAGCCACAGCAGGGCCTCGTGGGGGAAGAAGCTAGCAGCACCAGGGCTGCCCCCAGCCCCATGGAATACTTAGTTATTGCAACGCTGAATTCAGTATGCAGTAAAGGAATATAGCATCAGCCAATGGACATATCGATCTACCAGATGGCGATCAATAACTGGGACATCCTTTTTGGAATCAACGTTATACGGGACGGGCACCGCCAGGACGGACGTTTCCATATGGAACCATAGAGAAGTGCCCGCGTGGCGTGGTTGATTCAACGTCAAGGTGAGACCGAGGTGGAGGGACATACACACATCAGGAGGACGCGGACAAGAATGGTAAGTCATAATGTTTCATTTAAGCCAGCCTTGGCTCTTATTATTATTAACCCTTTACCGGTCACTTCTTGAAATACCTGGAAATTCACAATTTCAACTCTAGAATGTTATTTTGGTGCTATTTCAAAAGTTATCTACAATAAAAAAAAATTTAAAAATATGATTTCCCCCCTGTAAGTTAAGGTTAACCGAAGTGTCTGTGAACAGGCCCTCGACCAGTACCCTAAAAATGTGGGGGCTATGGGGCATATTTTTCCTTAGGGGGCATATCTATGAAACTTGGCAGGCTGATTCATAACATAAAATAAATAATAAAATGTATTGGGAGTTTTCTTGAATTTGCCTTGCCATGGCAACAGTAGCCAATAAAGCCCCAAAGAAGAATAGCGGACAAAACTATATAACTACATGATACTACAGGGTACTACAGGATACTACAGGGTACTACAGGGTACTACATGGTACTACATGATACTACAGGGTAATACATGGTACTACATGATACTACATGGTACTACAGGGTACTACAGGGTACTACATGATACTACATGGTACTACAGGGTACTACAGGGTAATACAGGGTACTATATGGTACTACATGGCACTACAGGGTACTACATGGCAATACGGGATACTACATGGCAATACATGGTACTACAGGGTACATGGCAATACAGGGTACTACATGGCACTACATGGTACTACAGGGTACTACAGGGTACTACATGGCACTACATGGTACTACAGGGTACTACAGGGTACTACATGGCACTACATGGTAGTAGTAATACCCTAAGTGTGACTGACTAGATGCATCGGGCATATGTCTAAAAATGGACACTATGTCAATTCACCTGAAGGGGCATATGACCGTTTATGGCTTCACCACTTTTTAGCTAACAACAAATCCTGATTTCACTAATCCTATGCAAAAAACATCTATCCCATCCTTTACAATGATTGTTCAACTGCAAAAATGAGTAAATGTTATTTTGTTGACTTGTTGAGGAAATAATGGATTTTGAAGAGTAGAAGCAGGTGCAAAAGTTTTATAAATTTTGCTGTGGTGAAAAGAAGGAAGTTGCAGATCCCCAGGGTCTATCCTGATTGGTCAGATGGGATGGTGACAATATTTGTGTCATAGCCTAACCTGTGCTGATTGGCTGGAAGACATTTTTTTCATAGATTAAAGATCCCCCCTCCCCCACCTGGCTAAATATATTGTATGGGGAAGTGGCCAAAAATGGTTACTTGGCCGGTAAAGGGTTAAGAATACTTTGACTTGTTAAGCCCAGCCTCTGGCTATAATTTATTATTAAGAATACTTTGACTTGTTAAGCCCAGCCTCTGGCTATAATGTATTAAGAATACTTTTGACTTGTTAAGCCCAGCCTCGGGCTATTATTATTAAGAATACTTTGACTTGTTAAGCCCAGCCTCGTATATTTATTGATGGCAATGGTGATAGTTGTACTGTATCTACTTAAATATGCGTAGGCTTGTCACTTGTGGTTTCGTTTCGCCGATGCTCTGACACGGTGCTACTCAGTGTGTGTGTGCGCGAGTGTGTGTGAGAGAGAGAGAGAGACTGTCTTATCTCTTATGCGCACTCATGTTTTGAAATGTGTGTGTTGGTTTACGGGAAATTCGTTTTCTGAAGCCTATATTTTATGTCACTGTTTGAGTTCTTGAATGGGAATGTATGCCCCCCGCTGTTACCATATGCCCCCCGTTAGATTGGTTCTGGCGCCGACTCTGGTCTGACAGCAGTGGAGGCAATACAATATTATGTATGAACCAATGTGTACCTTGCATTCATGCAAATACCTGAATCCCTTTCATGTCATGGGGCAACTTGATAATTGAGTGAGAAAACACTTGTTTAAAATACTTTTTGTTTGATTTGTAACCAGTTGGTGGCAGTACAATATTTGAAACGATGCATGTACCTTTCACTCACATGCAAATACTTGAATTAATATGAATGAATAATTTCATGCCATGGCACATGGGGCAACTTGATAGAGTGATACAATTAATTGAGTTTATTATTAATTACATTTATTGAGTGATAAAACACTTTAAAATACTTGTACAGCACTACAATGGCTAACATGTTTTAGGTTGGTTAGACAGCCCTTGGGTGAGGGCTGTACGTTAACTTTTTTTGCACATAGCACTGGTGCTACAGAGGTTGATAGTTTTGTAGCACAGGCCAAAATCTTGTAGCACGAGTATAAAACGTCTCTAAAATCTCTAAAAACAACCACAAGTAGTGCAGTTCATTACTTAAATAGGTATGTGACTGGCAAGGGACATGAATCTTGCATACAGGGCACACAAAATCCAAACTTTAACAAGAAATGCTTTCAGACAAATTCTTTCTTTATTTGTCCATAATGTAAAACAAAAAGAACAAGGACATAACCATATAACCGATATGAAGCAGTCCGAGACCAGGCAGCGCTGGTGTGGACTCAGATTACAGGGAAAGCTAGAAACCAACCTAGAAACACCTAGAAACCAACATAACAAATAGATATAATGCATACAAACACCTGTACATATTTGTGGAACCAAATAAATAAATGTATTATTATTATTATAATTATTCGTGTGTGTGTGTGTGTGTGTGCGTGTGTGTGTGTGTGTGTGTGTGTGTGTGTGTGTGTGCACTGCACACGTGTCACAGTTCCAGCATCATGTCTGCTGGCCACTTTTTCAGATCCACACACACACACACACACACACACACACACCTACACACACACACACACACACACACACACACACACACACACACACACACACACACACACACACACACACACACACACACACACACACACACACACACACACACACACACACACACACACACACACATTATTGCATTAATCAGAAGTACAAGGAACTCTGCATGAATGAAAAGGGCTTTATAAATAAAATGAATTATTATTATTATTACCTTATTTGCATATTGTCTCGTTATTAGATAGATAGATAGATTGATTGATAGATAGATAATTAATACTTTATTGATCCCGGAGGGGAATTTAAGTAGCCATACGATGGAGTTCTTTTTACAGAGTAAAATTAGCGGCTTAAATTTAGTGAACAGCATTTCTTCCTTGGCGATGCAATATGCCACATTCATCTTAAACTTTACCTCACGAAGATCAGCATCATCCGCTCTGGTCGTCTGTTTACTCAGCGAGTGCAAGAGGGTGCCGGCCCACTCAGGGGTTTGTTTAGCGTTGAAGGCATCCCGGGCAAGAATGTGTCGATGGGACGTATTGTGTTTATTAATGTTATCCCTTTTTAGGATATTGTTACCCGCGACATAGGAGATCAGATCTTTTCCGGAGTCTCCCGGCACCAGTGACAGAATAATAATAGCTGTGCTTCCTCATTAAAAAATATCCACGGAAAATCATTTTCCCACTCTGCGTTATATCTGTACATCTTGTTAATCTTCTCCTTTTGTCTCGTTTCTATTAACGGTGGTCCCTCTCGGGCTCGTTTGGGGTTTTGATCTTGTACTTCTTTTGTTGGATTTAATACCTTAAAAAAGCGCTTCATCTTGTCGAAGTCACCCAGTCACTGTACATTGAGCTTGCAACTTAGTCGCGGGGATATTGTTCGCTAGGGATTATGGGATTTGGTGTTTGATTATGGACTCTACGCGAGACGGGACATTGTTTTTAATCGCACGAGACTACAAGTACCAAGTGGATAGCGTGGCGCTGTGGTCCATTCAATTTACCGTCACACTTTCTTTTTTTTTTGCTTGCGCCACGGGCCATCGCACCAGTGCTACTAAAGTCAATTCATTCATCGCACAGACTGACGTCAGTGTCGCACGTGCAACATATATGTCGCACTGTACAGCCCTGCCTTGGGTGAACAATTATTGTTGTAATTAGGAATCTCTTTTGTATGTCTATCAATATAATTACATTTTTATTTCTGTTTAAATTTTATTTATTCTATTTTATCTCTATTGTCTTGTCATTATTGCAATACGTTTCTGTCCTGTGATGTCTTATGTATTATTATTATTATTATTATTATTATTATTATTATTATTATTATTATTATTATTATTATTATTATTATTATTATTATTATTATTATTATTATTATTATTATTATTATTATTATTATTATTATTATTATTATTATTATTATTATTATTATTATTATTATTATTATTATTATTGTGTGGTTGTGTCTTTCATGTGAAAAAAATAGACTTGTACAGCAGTGGTGCCAATAAAATATGTTCTATGAACCCCAATGGCTGAAGAGTTGTCTGATCTGCTATTGGTAAAATAATGTAACCTAATATACGTACCTTTATATCTTACCTGCTACACTTAGGCTACCTGTCTAGATAAACCCAACTTCCTTTATACTTACCGGTCATATGTAGCTA
This sequence comes from Notolepis coatsorum, assembly GCF_963971535.1. Lineage (NCBI taxonomy): Eukaryota > Metazoa > Chordata > Actinopteri > Aulopiformes > Paralepididae > Notolepis > Notolepis coatsorum. The sequence continues at coordinate 97,006,742 of NC_140178.1, forward strand.
TAAAGGTACATGAGCTAGTATGCCCCCCCATACTAGCTCATGCCCCCCCCCCCCTGTGCCCCCCTGCTAAAAAAAATCCTAGAATCGCCACTGACGACAGACCCATTCACAGTGGATATATGCGAGTCATCGTAAACAATATCTCTAGCTTTAGAAAACATTATGAATTACTCATTAAATACATGTTGGAGATTAATAAGCAGGTTTTATTAAAGTATCAACAGAGATTTGCAGTTGCTACTCTATACAATAGACATACTGTCACACGCAAGCACATACTCTTTCTCATGCACACACACACGCACACACACACACACACACACACACACACACACACACACACACACACACACACACACACACACACACAGAGCAGGGGTGATGTAACAGTGTGGTGTGACAGGCTGTGGGCTGAACAGGGCTTGGGATTTCACTGTGTAGGTCAGTGCAGCCACATCTGTCACTCATCCCTGAGTTGACACAGGGGGGGGGGGGGTGGAGAGAGGGAGGAGGGGTAGGTAGGAGAGAGAGAGATAGAGGGGGAGGAAGCAAGAGGAATGTGGGGATGGAGAGAGAGAGAGACCTGTCATGAACTTACCGTCGAAGGCAGGGAGCGGAGGGTATTGAACCTGTGAGGTCCCTGGGTGGGATAAAGACATGATTAAGCCACACCACAAATATTGCCAGCGTTTTGTCTCTCATCTCGGTTGAGGCATTTATTCTTAATAACAGCTGCTTCACGCTCCCAGCCGTTGCTAAGCCTGTCACTGAGACAAGTGGTGTGGCGACTGATTATGCATCTCTCTCTCTCTCGTGCTCTGACCTCCGCCTGCCTGACAAACTCTCCTTGCCTTTCCCGGAACGTATGAGGACCTGCACCCGTTTTGATCCCTGCCCTGTAACTACCAGTGATGCCACAGATTACTTGTAAAAGTAATCTGATTACTGATTACTGATTACTCCTTTAAAAAGTAATCTAAGTTACTTTACTGATTACTTGATTATCAGAGTAACGTAGTTACTTTGAAAGTAACTAGGTTACGAAGTCGTCGTCGTTCCCCCAACAGTTTTTTTTTAAACGCTTTATTGAAAGTGCATAAATTGTTTTTAACTTGTTTCTCTGCACATAACGTAAATTGTTAAACTAGTGCTTCAGCTTCTGTACCATCAAGTATGGTAAAGCAACAGTCTATGATGCTCACAGCATTAGAGCAGCCAGCCAGTGGTTTTACAAAACCAGTGTATCACATCTAACAAATGCAGGCTGAACTATTCAATTATATCAACTGTAACTATTAAATTGTTTTTATAAATGTCTCTCTATAAACATACAATCAGTCTCTCTTTAACATGTAAATTAACTGTAAATCTGGCAAATAAGAGCTTTTGCTCTGCCACCATCAACCCTCCTGTACCTAGTCGAAGCGTCGGCTAGTGTTGTGATTCCAGATGCTTTCAATGCAATTGGATGTGCTGTTTTTAGCGGTAGACAGTATTTTGTTTCCTCCGCCGTGAAGTAGTGACTGAGGCTACGTTTAGACAAGCGTTTTGGGGTGGAATTCTGAACAGAAACCGCAAAAGTCATCTTGCGGTTTCACTTTTAATTTTGCCAAGTGTTTTGGGGTGGAATTCTCCGACGACGGAGCCCTGCTGTCACACGATTGGCGCATATGTCACATGACGTGCTGTGAAGACCCGCCCTACTCTGCCTCTGATTCGCAGACTGTGGATGGGGAATGTGATTGAACCAAAGCAGAGTCACTCACAGACAGAGGGACCAGTCACGCCGCGGGACACATTCTTGTATTTAACCCTTTCACTGCCACACCACGTCACTCCCAAAAGAAAAACAGCTCAAAATGTATTTTTGACTGTCGAAAACGAAATAAAATACTGCATTCCGCCTGCATTATGCATTTATGATGAGATAGTAACGAAATAGTAATGCACAGCCACTTGGACAAGTAACTGCAATCAGATTACTGGCTTTTAAAGATTAACGCGTTAGATTACTATTTTCGGGGGAAAGTAATCAGATTACAATAACGCGTTACTTAGTATCGACCCCCGCCTGAATACCTGACCATTCTATTTATTATTAAATATACCCAAACTGGGTTTGAACAAGACATGTCTATCTTTGCTCTGCATATTGGGTTCAATACCCTGAGACGTAACACAGCTGGAACCCAAAAATAGGCATCTGGCAACAAGTCAACACAAAAGTAAGGAGGAAATATTTTATTTCAAACCTCTGTTTCTCTATTACATTATTTATACAATATGCAGGCTGTATATGGCCTTGCTAGCCTGCTCCCCCATCTCTCTCTCTCTCTCTCTCCTCTCTCTCTCTCTCTCTCTCTCTCTCTCTTTCTCTTCTCTCTCCTCTCTCTCTCTCTCTCTCTCTCTCTCTCTCTCTCTCTCTCTCTCTCTCTCTCTCTTCTCTCTCTCTCTCTCTCCTCTCTCTCTCTCTCTCAATTCAAAAGGCTTTATTGGCATGAAATTTCACAAATGTTGCCAAAGCACAACAACAAACAAAATAACAATATAAGATCAAAGAAATTAAAGTAAATAAAGGAGATGGTGCGTGAGTAAAACATGGTACATGTATGTGTCCTACTGGTTGTCCATTTTCTTGTGACATGAATTGACATATTTTGCAGCTAAAACTGCACATTCTTTCTGTTACTCCATCCCAATGTTAGTCGTATGCCAATTCCCAGTCCCTTCCTGGTCGCTGCGCTTTACCCCCCACAGTCAGATCATTTGGGAGAGTGGAGGCTACCACGTGCTTCCTCCGACACACGTCCAGCCAATCACCGCTTCTTTTCACCTGGCAGCGCGGATTCTCATTGAGAGGGCGTAGCGTGTGGGAGGACCACACTATCCCCCTCACGTCCAATCCGCGCTTAGCAGGCGCCCCGACCGAACTGTAGGAGTCGCTGTTTACAACGACCCGGACCCACCCCGCCAGCTTCTCCCACCCTCTGATACAGCCAATTGTATCAGTGCAGACGGCCAGCCAAGCTGGTGACAACCCCGGAGCTGTGAGCTGGATTCGAACAGGCGAACCAAGCTCACAGCTCCGGGGCTGGTGACGAACGCAATCTCCGCTCGACCACCTAACCGCCAGGAATGACCATTTCTGCACTTCTGTCATACTTTGGAATTCTGGGGAAATTATTTGGAAAGAACTCCTCCCTAATATTTCTGTAATTTTCACATTGTGTTAGGAAGTGTAATTCTCTCTCTGCGGCTCCCTCATCACAAAGACAGCACAGCCTCTCCTCTCTGGTGGCAGCCCCTCTCTCTCTCTCTCTCTCTCTCTCTCTCTCTCTCTCTCTCTCTCTCTCTCTCTCTCTCTCTCTCTCTCTCTCTCTCTCTCTCTCTCTCTCTCTCTCTCTCTCTATATATATTTCATCTGTGCCAAATTGCACCACATAATGGGGGTACAACACAAAGGGGAAATATACACGTCAATATGACACAGGTGCGTTGATTATTTCTACCATGCGATAGTTCTCCGGCTCGTCTAGACATCCCAAGCACTTGTAATCGGTATATTTTGAAATACAGAAGCTGTGTCTTGTCACATGAATAATCAATGCACCAGTGGAGGTTATTCCATGACAACACGTGAAACACAAATTCACTCATAATTCATAATTATTATTAATTTACATATATTACAAATATATATATTTTTTCTTTATTATTATTATAATTCTTTTTTATTAGAAATGTTTTCCTCTGTAAAAAAATGCCAGTGAATAATTTTTTTCTTCAAAAATGGCCAAAAGTGACAGCTCTGAGCTCTCTGATCAGGCCTGTAGTCAGTAATGGCTAGCTGTCAATCACTCAAGTGCAACTTTCCCTGCACGGGTTGATCTTTTTATTCTATTATCCAATCAAAATAGGCTATTTGAGTCATCTAAGCCCTGCCCGTGCAACTTGGCGCACGCTACTCACGAACGTGGCTTGAATGATTGACAGCCCTCGACGGTCTGAGGCTCAATCAGAGAGGAGCTGCGAGACCACTGCACTTCCGCGTTACATGGAGCTCGTGAGGAGGAGGGGGGCGGGTTATGTTACCACAGACATTACAAAATAAATCCCCCCCCCCCCACTAAGGGCACTCCATCCATTATTTATTATACCCCTCTTACTCTGCCCCCACATACTCTGGACTAGGACCCCCCCCACACACTGACACACTACACACACACACACACACACACACACACACACACACACACACACACACACACACACACACACACACACACACACACACACACACACACATACACCATCCCACAGACACTTTACTTTACTTTACTTTACTCACTGCCACTTTACTTTACTTGAATCAGTACTACTGCTGCTAGAAAGATATTTGCACTAAGCTCACTTTAGCTCATTTTAATTCATTGTTTATGTTGTACATATTATCTAATACTATAGATAGAGATAGATAGAGTGGACATGTTCTATTCAATCATCTATCCTGATGGTTGCTTCTACATTATAGAATCAGAATAGATAGAGTGGACATGTTCTATTCAATCATCTATCCTGATGGTTGCTTCTTCATTATAGAATCAGAATAGATAGAGTGGACATGTTCTATTCAATCATCTATCCTGATGGTTGCTTCTTCATTGTATATAATCAGAACAGATAGAGTAGATAATCCCTGATGTGTCATGCTGATCACTGAAGGCCACCACAGAGCTTCCAGAGCGATCTCACGGAACTAATCAGCACTGTTTTATGTTTGGACAGTGAGTGTGAGAAGTTGGAACCATATCACTGCCACTGGAATTCTCAGCCAAATTGTGCCTTTTACCATGCCCCCCCCCCCATTACCATGGCAACATCCCAGGTGGCCAGCATATTCGGGCAGATTCCGGCTACGGGTCGGCACACTTGGCTCAGTTCCGGCCGGCTCTGGCCCGGTAATGGTTGATTATTATGATTATTATTATTATTATTATTATTATTGTATACACATGGAAAAAAGACATTTCCAGACTCTGACACTGCCAAAATGTGTATTAGCCTTATATTTGGTTCATGGTCCCTCAAAATGTTTTTGGTTTGATTTATGTAATAAACATATAGGTAATAAATATGTCATGTTCACTAATATGCAAATGTACAAATCCAAAACTGCATAGTGCACTTTAAAAATAATTAGATTAGTATCTTTGTGAGGTTACTGATTTATTATTTACATTGAAAAGATACAGAGATAGGGCGGCTGATTGGCGCAGTGGGCAAGGCGCTCGCCTCTAACCCAGGATACGCTGGGTTCGAGCCCAGCTCTCGGCGTTGCTACCGGCTGGCCGGTCGTTCATACTAACACAATTGGCAGTGTTAGAGGGTGGGAAAGCCGGTGGGTGGGAATTGGACGTTGTGGACAGCGACTCCTACAGGTCGGTTTGGTGACGCCGGTGCGGCGGAAGCAGGAAGTAGCGGGGGCAGCGTGAGCCTCCCACGCATTACTCCTCGCCACTGAGAGTTCGAGCTGCTGCGGTGAAAAGATGCGACAGGCTGCCTCCTCGTGTACCGGAGGGGACACGTGATGCAAGGCTTCTGTCCTCACTACAACCGACCAGTGCGAGGCATAGTCTAGCAACGTTCAAGACAGGGGAGGGAAGAATTGGATAATACGAAAATTGGGATGGGAGAAAAATAGAAAATGTGGAGAAAAAGTGGATCACAAAAAGAAAAGATACAGAGATAATTTGTTAAAGCTGTATTTTCTACAGAAGAGGTATTATTATTTTTGCCCGCTTCCAGCAACCGGACCTGGCCCAGTGTACTTGGGGCGATTCTGGGGCGTCAGTCGTAACCACATCTGGGCTGCTTCCGGCAACCAGACTTTTTTTTGGCCACCTGGGATGACCCCACTGCTCCAGTGGAGCTGCTCAGCGGCCAGCAGGGCTGGGGCAGATTCCAGGTGTGTGGATGTCTAGTATCAGTAGTAGACAACATGTAGACTTTCCCTGGGTGAAAGTATAAAAATGAATGGTAAAACTGGAATAGCACATATGGTACACACTACACCATTATCTTTCAGAGTGGGTCAGGAGCCACATGTGGGTCATGGGAAGATGAAAATTAGTCCTCAAATGATTTCCCTTGATAGATAGACATGTTGAATAAAACAGGCTTAACAGTCTAAAAATGGGATCATTTTGTTCTATTAATCCATATGTGGTGTCCGGGTCTGTGTTTACTGAAGGATACATTATACAATACATTTTTATTTTTAACCTGAGACTCATGGCCTTGGTTCATTTTATGTGAAGAACATGTAAAAGAACACATTTGCATTGAGTGCCCCCACTAGACATTTATATTACATACGTGACGTTCGGGTCCAGCGTAGAAATTGTTGGTGAAAACAAGTAAATTATGGTAAAACATTTTACAAAAAGGTGTATCTTCACTGTCTGCCTCCACCCTGTTTCATTCATATGTTTCAAGATAAACATGATTTATTCCATTCATGTCTTGAATAACTTTTACATTTTTATCATAACCAAAAACTTGTATTGATAAATGTGATCTAGCAGAGGTAAATGGCAAATATTAACCATTTAAACCAGGGGTGTCAAACAAATTTTCACCAAGGGCCACATCAGCATTATGGTTGCCCTCAAAGGGCCAAAGACTGTATAAATGTAAATGTATGTAATGTAAAATGAATGTAACTACTCCATTACATATTGTTAATCATATTGTTTCTGTATTTATTACTTATTCCAGTTACACATATTGCATGTAAAAGAATATATATATATATATATATATATATATATATATATATATATATATATATATATATATATATATATATAAGAATATATATATATATATATATATATATGTTAGCTTATGTTATTATTTTAACATAAATCATTAAAATGTATCAGGTTAAGAACCCCATATTACTCCATCAATCAATGATCAAACCATTCAAGTAAATAACAAAGAAGAATATCATCAAATACAAGCTATGAGATCATAATCATCTCATAACGAGGTGCATGCGGTATTGTGGTATGTTGCGTGCTGTGCAGTAGAAAAACGTTTGCTTTCCCGGTCGCGTGTATCCTTTCCGCAACGGAATTCGGTTTCCGGGTTCCTCTGATTGGCCGCGACCCCCACGTGACCCGCCCCCCCTATCCACCGCTCTGCCGGGCGCGCGGCAGAGCTCGCTTCCTCATTGTTTACATCAGGGTCCCCCATTTTCAATTCATATAAAACGACTACGGCGTAACAAATCATTAAACAAATATACCGTTAACTGGAATATGTTGTGCCTTTACACATATGTTGGATTATGTAATTGGTTTGTCATGACAAACAAATAAAAAAATCGCGATTTACCCGCTGGCTACAACAACACTCAGTGACTGCATGTAGTCAGAGCCAGAGCTCAGCGATCACTGTGTGTTGTTGTAGCCAGCGGGTAAATCGCGATTTTTTTATTTGTTTGTCATGACAAACCAATTACATAATCCAACATATGTGTAAAGGCACAACATATTCCAGTTAACAGTATTTTTTTTTATGATTTGTTACGGCGTAGTCGTTCTATATGAATTGAAAATGGGGGACCCTGATGTAAACAAGACAAACGTCTTTCTCTGGTCTGCATCCCCTTAACAATTGTGTGTATTGAGCCGTACTGTAATGTACCCATTCTGCAATCTGTTAAATAAAGTTTTCATTCATTCATTCATTCATTCATTCAGTCAATACTTCCATGCGTATAAATTGAGGAAGCGAACGAGTCCGCGGCCGCTCGCTCTGCCGCGCGCGGCAGCGCCAGAGCGGTGGATAGGGGGGCGGGTCACGTGGGGGTCGCGGCCAATCAGAGGAACGGAAACCGAATTCCGTTGCGGAAAGGATACACGCTTCCCAGTCCACCTCTCCCACCCAAGCCATCACCCCTTATCAAGGTAAACCATACAGGTGAATAGTACATGTAGGTCTCTTAAAAGAACATGCTAAATATATTTTTTTGGAAATTTGCTTATTTGCCTTTTATTCTCTGTGCATGCAACAGCCGCACCGTTAGCCTAGCTTAGCATCATTCACTTGAAGTAGGTGTGCCAGTGTAGCCTAGTTCCCAACAGTCACAAAATACATGTCGTCATGAAACATTTGGGGGTTTTCGTTACCCTACTTGACCGTCTTGACATCTTACCAATAATCAGCTGAAAAAACCCAGTACAAAACTACTAAAACGCTACTAAAACACTTCTCAAATTAAGTCACATGAACAGCTAATGTGGCAGAATCACATTGACAAGGTGACGATTAAAATGGGGAAAGGAATATCTATGATAAGAAGATACTCCTCTTTATTAACACCACTTACCCTCTTACAGGTTATTCAAACCTTGGTGTTATCACACCTTGAGATCTGGTCAAGTGCAGAAAAAAAATATCTCAACAAACTTCAGATTGTGCAGAATAGAGCAGCTCGTCTTGCACTCGTGTTCTACGAGAACAGGTGTAGACCAAATTCATAGCGATCTTGCGTGGTTGAAAGTAGAGGACAGATCGACACGCAGCCTACTAACACTATTTAGGAATATAACTGTGTCTAAACAACCAAGCTGCCTGTATTCAAGAATAACTTTTTCACAAGACAGACATGAGCACAGGACAAGACAAGTTACCAGGTGTCATGTTTCAATTCCTCTACCGTGATCAAATGCAATGCAAATAACTGCTATGTATAGGGCCATCTCACAGTGGAATAGGTTGCCATATATAATTATTACTCAAAAAACATTTTATTATTTTACTAGTCATTTTGTAATAATAATAATATTATATGGTATAATGCTAATGAAATGAGGTGGGTTGGGTTGGATGGGTGTGGGGGGGGGGGGGAATTATGTTATGTATATTGTTTCGTGTTCATTGTTGGTTTTTGATGTTCTCCGGCACCACTTTGATTCGTCCTAATCCCTTCTCTGCCAGCTCTATTTGTCTATGGATATGTTCACCTACTTTGCAGGGCTATACCTTTTTTAATTGTATTCATTACTATGGCCCATTCAACATCGATTAGCTATTGTTCAGGGTGTAGGAACGTTTTACTTTTTCATTCACACATTCATATAAAAATACTGTCTAGAGTATAAATATGTTTTTATCGTTTTCTGCAGTAATTCATAGAACGTGAGATATAGCCATTTATGCATATATTACATCATCAAATGCAGTTTGCTAGCGATTGACGTCAGATTAAAATGTTCAATTGTACAAGGTCCTAAACGTCATGACTCATCATCTGCTGATGACCGGAGGGGGGGGGGTCGTTTATAATGCAATGACAGACGTTAAATGAATCATGTAGTATGGGTGATATGTTGATCATAGCAGTTTGTATGGATAATAATAATCAAACATGCTGAAACTCACCGCAGCTTCCTCTGACCGTTGGGTGATCAGCGTGGAGTAGAAAGATCGCTATTATGGGATGTTGATCTAGACGAACCATTTCCGGGTTGTATAATAATATATACGTCCAAATAACGTTGTTTATTGAGTTATGGCAACCGATCGATTATCCAGTGTGTCAAGATGGAGTCCTGTGAGCAATCGCGAGTGGCGGATGGAATAGGGGGGACACCAAGCACTTCCGGCCCGACTTCCGGTTTGGCGATCGGCCACCAGGTGGCGATATTGAACCGTTGGAGAGTTGAGTGGAGATCCCCAGCACCCGTCAATGATCCGTCGGTGAAATATGAATGCCATGACAGATTTTTTAAATATTGATCTCGATGACGTCGTAATCCGTCATTGGCAGATTAAGCATGGCGAGGAATGACGTCTGAATCCGTCATTGGCGAAAGATGGGTTAATTATGATGTTCGTTTGTATTGATTGTTTTGTGTGGACCCCAGGAAAAGTAGCTGTTGCCATTTGTAACAGCTAATGGGGATCCAAATAAACGTAAACTTAAACATCCACTCTGCAAAACCTTTGAGAACACTATACCGTAATGACAGAAAATTAAGCACCGCTTCTCTGCTTTCAGGGACACTTGGAATCTTTGCGATCGCACATTTGGTTCAAGAGTTACAGCTATTTTAAAAAGCCATGTAAAATCCTGTCGGCGCCGACATGGTCGACATGGTCGGAACCAGAGCTTGCGGGCCTTGAGTTTGACACATTTAAACTGTCTAGATTGACAATTGACTCTTTCTCTTGTGTGTCTCTCTTTCGGTCTCTCTCCATCTATACTTATTTATCTGGATCCTGCATCACACAAAATCTAGTTTTTCACTTAACTGTAACTTTTGTTTTCTCTCTCTCTCCACCTCTCTTCTCTCTCTCTCTCCCCCTCTCTTCTCTCTCTATCTCCCTGTGCAGTCCCGTCGTTCTGGGGTTTGGTGAACTCGGCATGGAACCTGTGTTCCATGGGGAAGAGGCAGTCGCCCGTCAACATAGAGACCAGTCACATGATCTTTGACCCCTACTTGACCCCTGTCAAGGTCAACACTGGAGGACGCAGGGTAAGGAGGACCAGGGTTGAACCTCAGTCGCAGCAGCAGTAGTCCCCTTGAGTGTAAACTCACTCAATCAGGCACCACAGATTCACTACCTAAATTGGATACGTTGCAGGTGGCAGAATGATTAACACCGTTATTTCACCAAGAGGGGTGAGTGGAACAAGGTTGGAGCCTCACAGTAGAACACGGTGAACACCGTCATGTTCAACGTCGGGCTTGTTACTCCAAAAAAAGGAATGTATTCCTAGTCATCCTCATTACTCATTTAAAAAATAATATTATTACTTTACTGTACTTACAGTATTACTCCCTGGGAGCAGTAATAGCTTGTTTCAAGTTTCAAGTTGTGTTTTATTTGTCACATATATAAGGTATGTACAGTATAGTGAAATGCTTGGTTCTGACCCTCCTGAGATTGTGTTTCGTACAGTAAAAAGTAAAAGAATAAAGACCAAACACTATACTCCATAGCCATGAAGTGCTTTGAGAAGCTAGTAAAGGGCTACATCTGCTCCTCCCTCCCCATCAACCTGGACCCCCTGCAATTTGCATACCACCCCAACAGGTCCACGGAGGACGCCATAGCCCATGTGCTGCACACAGCAGCATCACACCTGGACAAGAGGCAGGGGAACTATGTGAGAATGCTGTTCATCGACTACAGCTCAGCATTCAATACCATAGTCCCCTCCAAACTCATAGCCAAGCTCAGGGACCTGGGCTTGAACTATGACCTCTGCCGGTGGGTCTTGGACTTCCTGACGGGCAGACCCCAGGTGGTGAGAGCAGGAAACTGCACCTCCTCATCCATCACTCTCAACATAGGGGCCCCCCAGGGCTGTGTTCTGAGTCCCCTCCTCTACTCCCTGTACACACATGACTGTGTGGCACAGCGGAACAACAACACAATCATCAAATTTGCTGACGACACAGTAGTGGTGAGCCTGCTCTCTGCAAACGACGAGAGGGCCTACCTGGTTCTAGCGGGATGGTGTCAAGAGAACAGCCTCTCCCTGAACATCAGCAAAACAAAGGAGATGATTGTGGACTTTAGGAGGTCGGGGGTCAGGGACTACAGCCCCCTCAGCATCGACGGGGCACCGGTTGAGAGAGTGAACAGTTTTAAGTATCTCAGAGTCCACATATCCGAGGACTTGACATGGACCACACACATTGACAGTGTTGTGAAGAAGGCACGGCAACGCCTCTACTTCCTCAGGCGCCTAAGGAAGTTCCAAGTCAGTCAGAAGATCCTTAAGAACTTCTACTTCTTCCGGTTTTAGCACAACATGTAGTGCACGCATTTTGCAATTGCTCCGCTCCCACCAACGCTAATTTCGTTTAAAAACATTATTTGGACAGTAAAGAAAGAGAATAGACCACATCGTATGTATTGTTAAGACCCTCTACTAACCATATCAAAAGACAAAATGGTTAAAGGTAGAAAGGCGGCAGAGAAAATAACTACGGCAACTTCAACGGCGCAGGACGTAACAAAACAAGGAAGACACTTCCTAACCGTCGCTGGTTCTGAGCCGACGGCGACAAGCTCCGAGGAGGAGAAGGAAGAGGACAATTTACCGGGATCATCGATTACGGTCCCCGAAAGAGAGTTAATAGAGACCAACATAAAAGAAGGTACAGAATCAAGCTCCGTGAAAGCGAGAGCAGCCAGATTTATGGATTCCAACGTCACTGCATCTATCTACCATATGCCGCCAACTGAAGAAAGCAGAAATCCACCCGATTTCAACACACTGACTAACCTGATGGTAGAACAGTCTAACCTGATGAAAGAACAGATGGTAGAACAGTCTAACCTGCAGATTACACACATCAAGGCGCTCGAGGCAAACGTCGATGCTAAATTCGATCGCATCGAGGCTAAATTCGATCGCATCGATGAGAAATTAGAAGAAGTCAAGAAAGCGATCGATGCACAGTCAAAGCGAATCACGACAGTGGAGATTTCGGTGACAGAAAACACAAAAGCAGTCAAGGCGAACGAAGGTGGCATGACAGAGATGGGAGAAGAGATGGAAAGAGTGAAAGAGGAATATCGGAGGGAAATACAAGGGCTTAAAAACGAAGCGATGGAGAGGCAACTAGAAACCCAACGTTACCACAGGCGGAATAACATCCGCATTGTGGGGCTTGATGAAGCAGTGAACTGCGAAGACATCAACTTTCCAAAAGAGTTATCAACGATTTTGGATAACACCGATCCAAACAAAGTGCCAGAAGTGGAACAAGTTTACAGAATCGGTTCCCAGGGGCAAAGTATCAACGGGCCGAGAGTCATCATTGTCACTCTGCGGAAAACTACAACAAGGGATGACATCATCAAATATGCTCGCAACCAACGTGGGAAGCTGAAGTATGGTGATAAACCAATATTTATCTACGAAGATTTGAGCAAAGAGGCCATCATCCGACGTCTACCATACAAAGATGTGATGCAAAAGCTGTACAAAGCCGGCTACAAGCCAAGGCTAGCATATCCGGCGCTGTTATCATTCTTGGGCAATAACGGCCGCAGGTCAGGTCCATATACACCTTTTGAAGCTGAGGATTTCCTGAATCAAAATGTAGCAAATAACCCAAAGCATGACGAAAATGCCGGAAACAGTTAAGCCTCTCTCTAAATATATACCAGTGTTGGAATGACTTTATTGTGTTCATCAATGAGGTCATTCCACCAGTGTTGGAATGACATTGTTGTGTTCATCAAAGTAGCAAACGATATGCAAGTCGTCTATAACAAAGTGTACTGTGTATAATACGATTCATAATACATTATAATTTCAGTCTCTGGTCTCTGAGGGGACAAATAAATATCATTGCAAAAAGATCTATCTGGAATATTCTGGGTTTATCGTTCAAATGCCCTGGGTCTCTTAGATCATTCTGGAAAGTAAAATAGTCTAGGCACTAGTATATTCTACAACCTTCTAGAATATAAGGCACCATGACAACGAAGCATACAACTCTAACAATAACATTCGGTGTGTATACACATAGCAGATAATAAATTAAATGAAGTGCAATCAGTCCTTAATAATACTTTAAAATTAACCACACATAAACGTATGAGCACAGCAAGGTTATTCTAACAATTTAAGGAATCACTCCATTAAAGGCACATTGAAGCGCTAAAAGGCGCTGCTTTTCTATCTTATCTAATCAGTTAAATCGGTTCTAGTGGCTTCTCCACGTTGATAATTATTTATCTCTTATTCCTTATCTATATCTTTCCATTGATTTTTATTTTATTTAATTTTTTCTTCTCATTACTCTATATTTTTTAAATATATTTTAACTTACATTGTTCTTTTCCAATGTTCTTCACATTAAGGTGTCAATATTACTCTATATTTTTTAAATATATTTTAACTTACATTATTCTTTTCCAATGTTCTTCACATTAAGGTGTCAATATTGCTCTACAATCTTTTCCTTTTTTTCCCCCACACGTTAGTGGAGGGTTCAAAGGAATGTGTCGATAAAGGTTTATTCTCTTTTTTTATTTTATTTTTTATTTTTATTTTTATGTTATTTATCACAATACTTCATTACAGTAAGGGAAGGTGCAAGACCAAAAGCGACATTCTATTGCAATAGAATGGAAATGTTAGATCCTATGGCAATTAGCATAGGAAAATTAGGATTACAATGCTCAGTTTGGGCAATCCGGTGGACCATGGGAGAAAGTCAATCGCGGAGGATGTGTTCTTGGAACACAGGCATGTTCGACTTTCTGGGTGAGGGGAAAATAGGGGATTTTTATTTGTATATATATATGTTTTTAAGCTCAGCTCTCAACGGGACCTCATTAATTGGATGTGCATCTATTGTAGCTTCATACTCCAGAAACATTACCAAAAACTACACGAAAACATGCATAGACTATGGCTAGTTTGAATATAATGGTATGGAACACCGGTGGGATAAACAAACAACACAAGCGCAAAAGCGTGCTCACACTGATGAAAAAAGAACATGTGGACGTGGCTCTATTAAGCGAAACGCACATTTTAGAGGGAGACATAAATACGTTAGCGGATAACATATACCATAATATTAGTCACTCTTCTTTTGCTACGAGAACTAGAGGGGTAGCCATAGTCGTCAGACGCAAATTAAATATCGAATTGAAAGGGGTATGGTCGGATGCTGAGGGGCGCATAACTATAGCTAGGATTATACACAATAACAGGAAAATTGCATTGGCAGCGGTATATGCCCCGAATTTGTACGAAGTGGGTTTCTTCACTTCACTAACAGGAGAAATGTTAAACCATCCCGAGTACTCATATATAATAGGTGCGGATTTTAATGCCATTTGGAACCCAAGGATGGACAAAACTTACCTTTCCTTCTCCAGCGAACAAAAGAATTCATCTAAAGCATTAAAAGATTGGTCGAAATCAACAGGAGTAACTGATTTATGGCGTTCACTTAACCCCATGACCCGCAAGTACTCCTGTCGTTCGGCGAGACACAACACACTATCCAGAATTGATTACGTCTTTGCATCCCCGAGAATATTTGATAAATATGAAGTGGAAATGACACCCAACGCGCTATCAGATCACTGCTACTTAATCCTGAAAGCAACATTTGGTACACTATCTGCCCGGGCCCCAAGATGGCGTTTTAATTCGATGCTGCTTAACAACAAGGAATTCATTACACAAATTAAAGAAGCTCTCACAGTATTCCTACAAGATAATGCTAACTCGGTGCAAGATCCCAGAATATTATGGATGTCGGTAAAGAATATGATCAAGGATTTCTCGGATAGATTTACCTCCATATTGCGCAAAAATCAAAACACAAAACTGTCTGAAATGGAAACGCTTTACTCAACGCTTTTAAATTCTTTAAAATACAACAACTCTACTAGACTAGATAACCAAGTTAACATTCTAAAGACAGAGATCAAAGCAATGTACAGACAAAAATCGGAATTGCAAATACGCAGCACTAGACAACAGCAGTACTTCCAAGGTTCTAAACCTAGTCACCTATTAGCCATGCTAACTAACTAAGAATTAATGCAAAATTTGCAGATATAACTGCCATTAGGAAACAACAAGCTCTAGTAACAGAACCCAAAATAATAAACGATACATTCAAAGAATTCTACTCCGATTTATATAACTCAGAAACGACCTTTGATCAAGACAAATTAGACACATATCTTAATCAAATTACTCTCCCTAAACTTACGGAGGAAGACGCTAAACAGTTAGAAGTACCGATCACATTAGAAGAACTCAAGAAGGCCATATCCGGAATGAAAAACGGCAAAGCTCCGGGAATTGACGGTATCCCATCAGAAATGTACATTTCTTGCTGGGACATATTTGGACCCTTATTACTAAATATGATCTTATACTCAGTCAAAGAGGGAAGCTTCATTGAACACCAAAATACCGCACTCATTTCAGTTATTCACAAAAAAGACAAAGACCCCACTGAGTGCGGTAGTTACCGTCCTTTAAGCCTCCTCGGAACCGATGTCAAACTGTACTCTAAGATATTAGCCATCAGATTGCAAAAGCATATGACGTCTTTAGTTCATCCGGACCAAACAGGCTTCATAAAAGGTCGCCTGATCAATGATAACATAAGGCGAATACTGCACGTACTAGATACAGACAAAGAGGACATCACACCTAAGGCGATACTATCCCTGGATGCTATGAAAGCATTTGACAGGTTGGAATGGTCGTTTCTATGGGCAGTATTGGAAAGGATGGGGTTAGGAAAAGGTTTCATTGATATGATTAAAGTACTATACAAGGACCCATCGGCCAGGATTACAACAGGCACATTCATCTCCGATATCTTTCCGGTATCACGCTCAGCCAGACAAGGTTGCCCTCTTAGTCCCGGACTATTCGATCTATCATTAGAACCTTTAGCACAATTTATAAGACAATCCCAACACATAGAACCAATAGTAATCAAGGGCACACATCATAAAATTAGTTTATATGCGGACGACGTAATATTGTTCATGCAAAACCCCAACAACACATTGCCGCTTATACTCAAGTTGATAGAGAACTTTGGTGATTTATCGGGATTTAAAATAAATTGGCCTAAGTCGGCTTTTCTTCCTCTTAACACCAGTGCAAAAAAAGAGACAACCCTCCCAGGTGCGATACCCATGGTCAAACATTTCAGATGCTTGGGTGTGGAAATATTTCCCACCATAAGACAAACGGTGAAGCACAATTACACAAAAATACAGAACAAAATCAAAGACGACCTGGACAGGTGGGCAAAACTTAAAAACTCAGTACAGGCAAGGGTATCAATAGTTAAGATGGATGTATTACCAAGAATCAATTTCTTCAGCTCAATGCTTCCGTTACCTCCTCCAGAGGGCTACTGGAAAAGATTACAAACCTCCACATACAAATTTATTTGGAATAACAAACCACCTCGCATAAAAAGATCCACCGCACAGAGAAATAAAGCAGACGGTGGCATGGCAGTCCCAGATTTTTTACAATATTTTAATGCCTTCACATTAAGACCATTGAAGAAGATATGGTTTGACCCCGAGGCTTTGGTATCTTGGAGAAAATTAGAAGAAAACATAGTAGCACCACAGAGATTGAAAGACATAGCATACACTAAACTTTCAATCAAGCATTGTGAGCGAGAATTTGGCCCAATAATTACCCATGCAATCAGGACATGGCGGGAAACACAAAGGAAATTTCCTAACCCTCAAGTATGGCATAATCACACTCCCATATTCAATAACAATGCTCTCTTAATGGGAAAACGACCTATAAGATTCCCTATATGGGAAGAGAGAGGCATACACTCATTAGGGGATATTTTTAATAACAAGGGCCTCTGTAGTTATGTCGAAATATGCATAAAGTTTAACCTCACCGAGTCCACATGGCTTTTTTACATACAGTTACGACTTTGTATGAGATCTCACTGTGTTCCATTACACATACCAATTGAACACCACAGATACCACAAATTTTTCTATGAAAGAGATACATTGGGAGGTTTTGTATCAGGTTTTTATTATCAATTACTAACGTCCTCGTATGAAACCCTTCAACTAGACAATGTCTGGAGGAGGGATATACCAGACCTGGAAAATGACTTTGATTGGCAAGGAGCCTGGGCAAATGTCCGACTTACATCAAGGAACCCGGATCATCAACAAATCAATCTGAACTATATTCACAGGACATACTTGACTCCTATAAGGCTGTGCAAAATGGGGCTTATACAAGACTCCAAATGCTCCCAATGTACAAATGGGGACGAAGGAACATTTATGCACATGTATTGGGACTGCCCACCAGTTAAGGCATTCTGGAAAGATGTGTCCCAACAATTATCAATACTCGTATTTTGGAATATACCTGTACACCCCGCGGTATTGCTATTGAATGATGTTTTTGAGTTTGCAGTGAATCCACAACTAAAAAGATTGGTTTTATCGGGTATCACAGTAGCTAAAAAACTGATTGCATCACGTTGGTTTCAACCGGAAAAAATGTGCCGGAAAGTGTGGTTTCTTACATATCTTGATGTGATATATCAAGAAATATCTACAGCAAGAATTCTGGGGCTCAATGAATCCAAAATGTCAATGTGGTTAGAAGTGGTGGAGAGAATAAAAGCTAGCTTATAATGGTAGTGTCTGGTTAGGAGTGAGGGATAATGGAGGTACTATCCAAGAGGGGGTCCGGGAGGGGGGGGTTTGAGCAGGAGCATATGTGTGTAGGGTTTTAGAAAATAGGTATTAGGGGTATATTATATACTAACATTTATATAATTGTAACTTCGCTGGATATACACTGTATACGGTTAAAATGTTATTATTGACTATTTTTGTTTTATCCTGTTTCTGTACTTGCATATATTTTAACCACCTTTACTGAAAGTTTCATTATACATTGTGTGTTGAGTACTGACTTTTAATAAGTTTTGTTTTGCAATAATAAAAAAAATTAAAAAAAAAAAAAAGAACTTCTACTCATGCACAATAGAGAGCATCCTGACTGGTCATCACCTCCTGGTTTTGGAATAGCACCGCACAAGACCGTAGCAGACTACAGAGAGTGGCCCGTTCAGCCGAACGCACAATTGGAGGGGGGCTTCCCACTCTCCAGGGCATTTACAACAAGCAGTGCATGGGCAAGGCTAAGAGAATTATCAAAGACTCGAGCCATCCAAACAACTGCCTCTTTGAACTGCTGCGGTCAGGCAAGCGATACCGGAGTCTCATGGCAAGCACAGAAGAAGCTTCTATCCCCAGGCCATCAGGATGCTCAACGAACAATAACAATATGTAACAACCATCAAATGCACTCAGAACTCACTGCAGCACCCACTTTAACCACTTTAGAACACCTAAGCACACTTTATATTTATTGGTAAAGAATTTGCACTACAACCCATACCTCATTACACCTTACTGTAAATTGTACCTAAATTGTACCTCATCCTTTGCACTGTATAGTACAGTATGGTAACTCAGTTACTTCTACTCTACATTGAGCATTGTATATATGTATATACTGAAAAATGTTGTCTACGTACTTGACTTCTATTTTATACTTGCTATCCTTATTTTATACTTATCTATTTTTGCCTAGCACAGTCTCTGGAGCGTAACAGAAAGAAGCATTTTGTATAAAAGTATTCTGTACTTCTGTATGACAATTAATAAAGAAACTTGAACTTGAACTTGAACTATACAAAATATACAATATACAAAATGTCATCACTGTAGCTGCCCCCAGGCTGTGGAACTCCCTCTCCCACTCCATCCGAGGCTCTGACACCATCAACCTCTTCAAAACACACCTAAAAACACACCTGTTCACACTTGCCTTCACGCAACACGGCCCTGCTCCCCACCGCCTTACCCCCTGACTCTTTTCTTTTAAGCTAAATTTTTTTTACTGTTTCGTTCAATTGGACAGCACCTTGCTTCCTTTTTTTTGTTTATTTGTAAAAAAAAATCATGTTGTTACAATTCATATTTGTACCCTTTCTTTTATATAGCTTCTCTCTCTTTGTAAGGTGTCCTTGAGTCTCAGAAAGTCACTTCTCTCATCCAATTTATTATTATTATTATTATTATTATTATTATTATTATTATTATTATTATTATTATTATTATTATTATTATTATTATTATTATTATTATTATTATTATTATTATTATTATTATTATTATTATTATTATTATATTACTTCCGTTACACCACCCCATCTAGAATTGCTTATTTTTTTACCAGCAGAATTTGGTAAAACATACAGTAGGCTACTTTGCCTCTGTGTGAATGAGCACATCAGGGTGGCAACACCTCAAGGGGCTAAGAAAGTAAGTAAAATAAATAAGTAAGTATACAATATACACAATATACAGTACAATATACAATCTAAAGTACAACCTAGTGTTAGATTCTGGCAAACCACAATCAGCCACTTATCACCTGTTTATCTGTTGGTTTGGGTAGTTTCTGCGTTGTGTTTTATTTCTCCGACGTCTTCTCATACTGGCTGTACATCGTGGTCATTCCCCTTTAATGCAATCCCTAATCATAATAATTCACACCGTCAGACATGTTACCTTTCTCAGAACACGTTGTTTATTACATAAACAAACGCCTCAGATGTTACCCATTTCGTATTGTCCTTGAAAAGTCTTTGATGGAACACTAAATTCATTATTCTATCGTCTCTTCTGCTGTTTAGTCCAATGGTTCTGGGCCTTGTCGGAGCCAACCACCATTTCCCGTTAGCCGAAGCTAATGATGATGTGTCATCTCCCCTCCCCCACCGGCGAGGGTGAGAGAGGGATGAAAGTCTCTGATCCACCTCCGCTCGCGTCAGCTTCGTGTCTAGATCTAACTTACCCCGGAAGGAAACTCACATCATAACGTCTTCTCCCTAGCAACGGGGGCCCGCCCCCTTTCCTCGTTACTATGTGACGCTGCCATGGCAACTGCTTTTAACCTTTAGTATGGTTCGATGTCAAACTCTGCATAGTTCTCTCTGACCAAATCTGCACTGTTCTCAGTCCTTATCAGTGTTTATGTTTAACAAGCTAAACCACCTCGAAGCCCTGGGCTCTATCTTAGTCTGCTGCTAACACACTGATTCTCTCTGCCGTCCTCCTCCTCTGAGATGGCTATAAGTAGATGCTGTCATCCACCAATATTTATACATTATCTACATTTTGGAAAAACATCGATTTCCTTCACTAGGTACAGTCTAAGTACAGTGAGTAAAAATGTAAATGGAGAAAATTAGGTACAAAACGTTGAGGTAAGGTGCAATTGCAAATGAGGTATGAATGCAGTGCAAATCTCTTTAATAATAGATAAATATAATGTAGTGAGTGTCTAAAGTGAGTGTTAAGGTGAGTGTTTGTTTAAAAGTAAGTGTGTGCATGTGGATGTGTGTGCAATGAGTGTATATGATGGGTTGTTGCATGGAGTCATTGAGCATCCTGATGGCCCTGGGGAAAGAAGCTCCTTCTGAGTCTCTCTGTGCTTGCCATGAGACTCCGGTAGTGCTTGCCTGACCGCAGCAGTTCAAAGAGGCAGTTGTTAGGGTGACTAGAGTCTTTGGTTATTATCTTAGCCTTGGCCCTGCAACGCTTGTTGTAAATGTCCTAGAGAGTGGGAAGCCCACCTCCAATTGTGCGTTCGGCTGAACGTGCCACTCTCTGTAATCTGCTGCAGTCGTGTGCGGTGCTATTCCCAAACCAGGAGGTGATGTTACCAGTCAGGATGCTCTCTATTGTGCATGAGTAGAAGTTCTTAAGGATCTTCTGACTCACTTTGAACTTCCTTAGGCGCCTAAGGAAGTAGAGGCGTTGCCGTGCCTTCTTGATTACACTGTCAATGTGTGTGGTCCATGTCAAGTCCTTGGAATCGAGGTACTTAAAACTGTTCACTCTCTTGACCGGTGCCCCGTCGATGCTGAGGGGGCTGTAGTCCCTGGCCCCTGACCTCCTAAAGTCCACAATCATCTCTTTCGTTTTGCTGACGTTCAGGGAGACTCTGTTCTATATATATATATATTAGAGTTGGGCATATATTACGTAACCATTGACTACAGGAAGGCTCGTTAACTTGTCAATGTTACACAATAAGGAGACGGCAGCCAAAGTATCTAAATAAAGAATATTTTAATTAATAGTTACCATGGTTTTCGTAACTGAAATGAACCTAAAATAATAGACAGACAAACACAGGGCTATACAGACAGGATCAGCACCAGACGGAAGAGATGACAGACTACTTATACACAAGGGAATGACGAGACAACACACACCTGGGGTAATGGTAATTGGGTACACCTGGGAGGAAAACAATAGGGACTACACACCATGACAAAGGACTACATCTAGACATGACACATCACACTAGGAACGCCTGATCAGGGCACATGACACACATAACACCCCCCCCTTAAATTTATGGCCATAACCCCAGAATAAAAATGGGGAAATGGACATAAACAACAAAAGAGAAAAAATACCACACAAAATAAATAACGAGAAAAATAGTGGCCACTTCTAAACACGTTTTAGATCTTTAAGTTTGACGATGTAATAAACCCTTTCGCACAAACACTGCAGCTGTATGGTCTCCCTCCAGTGTGAGTCCTCATGTGTTTCTGTAGGTTTGAGGCTTGAATAAATCCTTTCCCACAAACACTGCAGCTGTATGGTCTCTCTCCAGTATGTGTTTTCATGTGCATCTGTACACCATCTTGTCGACTAAACTCTTTCCCACAAACACTGCAATAACGTTCTCAATCGATCCGGCAATCAGTCAGGACGAATGGGCAACCCCAGCCCCACTCCTCACCAGCCCGACCCGCCCCTGGAAAACAGAACAAAATTAACAAAGAGAAACACAATAGGCCAAAGTGCACTCCCGCAGAGTATATTTAATACTTCAGAACAAAATCTCTGATGTTATTCTGAAGAATCTCCTCACTCTTAGTGTTCATTCTATTGTGTGCAATACGTCTTTAACTCTTTCAGTGCCACTCACGAGATTTCTCGTGTTTTTTTATAGGTGGTTGCTAGCCACTCACGAGATTTCTCGGATTTTTTTATTTTTTTTTTGCGATCTGAAAAATTATTGCATCACCCGAGCCTACCCGAGTATAGCCGAGGGGCGCCGACGATCACTGTGGAAAAAAGCGCCCCCTGTCGTCTCCCAGATGACATAAGTGATTTTGGAATGGACTCAATGAAAATGAATGGGGAAAAAAATCCGGTACTCCACATTTTCCAGTTCACTGATCCAGCCGGGGTTACCACAGTTCATTCTGGAGCCTCAGATCCCCGCGGATCATAGAGATCTACTGTGTCGCGTTGGATCCATACACTTATCGATTTTTTCGAATGGTGATCAGGAATTGGAATATACCAGTTGGATACCATCTGATGTCAGGTAAGGACTCTGTGTTATCAGTGGTAGGATAATCGGAGTAAGTTTGATGAAGTTATAAGCTGTTTTGTGAAATGTCTTCTTTCGGTTTCATTGTAAAAGTCCGAGAGGAAATCAACGGGGCGATTATCAGTGCGCGGCCGTAATGTGCGTGCGTGCACGTATAATATTGATCATCTAGCGTTTATTTGAAAACGATTCATAAAAAGGCCGACGAATATCAACGTTGTGGAATATTCCACTAAAAGACGATTTTCATAGAATGCTCCAGAATGAGCTGTTTTTTATATCAAAACGGGGGCTTTTCTAACTGCTCTGAAACGGAAACGACGCGATAAAAAAAGAATCTGCCTTCACAGCACTGACTGGAAAATAGTATTTGATAATGCGATGGGCAGATTAGACACATAGCCATAATTTAAAACATAGATTAGGCGATATTAACGTTAACATTGGCGCGGATGGTGGCATTCAAGCGGTAAAACGGAAAACCAGGCATGGCATTGAAAGAGTTAAGAGGAGCCGTGGAGACCCAAGACGGGCTGGAGCTGGGCTCCGCGATGCCATTAGCGAGCATACATTCCACTTCTTTTGCAACCGTGCACGTTTATGTGGATTCACGCGATACGCGTGCTGTTTAATGGGCACTGCCTCCCTCACATCAATGTCATGGTACAAGACACTCGTGCGCGAAGGGATATCCGAGAAAAGTTCGCTGTGAGTCCTAACCAGGCCCATGATAACAGCTTGCTGTAGCTCTGACAGATGGCCCAGCCGACAGCCAAGAGTGACTACAGACTCCGTGTTTGTACGACGGCCCTCCACTACCACTTTAGACGGGATAATCACGTCATCCTCCAGCCCACCAACGCCATCTGAAAGAAAGAGACTGTCATTACTCATATCGACACTAGATGGGGCCAACACCCAAGCCGACACCGGCGTAGCGGCCGCCACAGTACTGGCCACAAGCCCCCTTGTATGAAACGGCTTAATCACATTAATATAACCCAAAGATTCCAAAGATTCCAGTACCACTTCCCTTGCGGCAAACAACATCAAATGAGCCCCCTCATCCCAATCCTCCTCTGTATCACGACAGAACGCCCGAAGCATAGTCTTTAACGTGGAGTGGAATCTTTCTAACGCCCCCTGTGACTCCGGGTGGTATGGACTAGAGAAGCTATGTGATATCTCCAGCTGTTTCAAAACCTGCGAGACGATACGAGACAAGAAATTCGTCCCTTGAGCGGATTGGACCACGCGAGGTAAACCGACCACAGAGAAGAACCTCACCAAAGCCTGTGACACCATCTTGGCCGTTATCCGTTTCAACGGAATCGCTTCAGGGAAACGTGTGTTGGCACACATAATGATCAAAAGAAAACTATTACCTGCCTTCGTTCTAAGGAGCGGTCCCACACAGTCAATAATAACCCTCGCAAAGGGTTCCCCCACTGCCGGGATAGGATAGAGCGGCGCCCGTGGAATGACATCACTGGGTTTCCCCACTATTTGACACGTAGAACACCCCCTGCAGTGCTGCGCCACATCCCGTTTTAACCCTGGCCAAAAAAAATTACGCAGCACCCTGTCGAATGTCCTGTTGACCCCCAAATGCCCTGCGAGCCTATGATCGTGAGCCAAACAAAGGATATCATGACGGTACTTGAACGGAACCACAACCTGCGTCACCACATTCCAATCATTCCCCAATGACGCATCCGGATCAGGGGACCATTTACGCAGCAACACCCCGTCTCCCAGGACATAACAGCTTTTAAAACCCTTACTCACTTTTTCCCCCACAGCGGACACAAAAAGCCCCGACAGACTTGAATCCCTACCCTGTTCTGCGATAAGTTCCTCACGAGCGAAAGAGAACTCAGCCGTGCTACTGGCAACTTCAGCCGAGGAAGTAGTGTTCAGGAACGAACCGGCTGACACAGAAGAAACAGCGTCATCCGACTCAAGTTGGTCAACTGTAGGGGCAGGCTGCGACAATAACAACGAGCCAGGCTGCCCCTGGAGTGCCCCCTCCCTCTCAGGCTCGTCGCCGTCAGCCGCTACTACTGTATCGAACAAGTCCACCTCGCCCTCTTCCTCGGCCCGAGATCTAACAACCATGGCTCGCGTCACCGCACATGAAGGGAACACCCTCGGATACGCCTCTGCCAGGATGTCTACCGCCCCAGACTGGGCTGGCACACAGGTCACGTCTGCCTTCACGAGGACCTTACCCCCTGCCAAATCATTCCCAAGGATTAGTGACACCCCCGCAACGGGGAAGCAACTTTCTACCCCAATGACGACCGGGCCCGACACCAATTCAGATGTCAAGTGGACGATGTGAAGCGGGACCTTCATCACATGCATCCCAAAAGACCTAACTGTTACCCCAGCATCCACTTCTGAACTACTGTCGAAAGGCAACACATCCCCCCGAATAAATGACTGGGATGCAGCCGTGTCCCTTAATATGGTCACAGGAACCCTCACCCCATCACCAGCCAAAGATACAAAACCCCCGCTGATAAACGGTAGGTAAGCTTTAATATCCTCACCCTTTTTGTCATACTCAACCGATGTGCGTGTGGGTGCCATCACCAACGAAATCTGCCTACTGGGACTAGTAAGGGCAAAACAATTTTCTTTTATATGACCTCGTTTTCCACAGTTAAAGCAATCGCGTGTCTCAGACCTCGCGCCCCGCTCAATGGCCTCGCCCCCACTGCTACCACCCGTGCCCACCGTCTTGTCGCCGAAACCCCACCTCGGCTTACTCTCCATATTGCGTACAGGGTAACTTGGCGTAAAGAGTGTCTTGTGCGTCAGCACAAACTCGTCCGCCAGGCTCGCAGCCACCGAACACGCAGTCACCTTACGCTCGTTCATGTACATAGCAACATTTTCGGGCAGACAATACGACTTGAATTCCTCAAGGAGCACGAGCTCTCGCATCTTAACCAGGGTGTCCACCTTCTCCGACGCGCACCACCGGTCAAACAACAGCTCTTTCTCATAAGCAAACTCCACATACGTCTGCGAGCTGCCCTTCCTCAGAGCCCTGAACCGCTGCCTGTACGCCTCAGGCACCAGCTCATACGCCCTGAGAATCGCAGCTTTGACCGCCTCGTAGTCTTGGGTATTCGGGCACAGGGACGCATACACATGCTGGGCTTTTCCCGTAAGGACACTCTGGAGCAGCAAGGTCCAGTGTTCGGCCGGCCATCTCAGTGTCGTGGCCACAGTTTCAAACATGGAAAAATATTTATCCACATCTTTTTCCAGAAACTGTGGCACGAGACGGAGATATCTGGCCACATCAAACCTATCTTCGACGTGTGGGCGCACCTCTGCCCCAAGCCTCCTGAGTTCGAGTGTGTGTGCGCGATTGCGCTCCGCCTCAGCTTGGTCACGGTCCACACGCTCCAACTCGCGCGCATGCACCCGTTCCGCCTCCGCGCGCACGCGGTCCCCCTCCTCACGCTTGAACCTGAGCTCTTCAAACCTAAGTTCTAACTCCAACTTGCGCAGCCCCAGAGAGCCATCGGAGCCTTGGTCTAACTCCTCATCGGTGTCATCATGCACCACCTCTTGGGTGGTCAGAGCCTCTACCAATGTGCCCCGCTGCTGTGCTTTCCTACCCGGGGCCAGTTTAACCCCATAATGGTCCGCTATTCCCGCCAGCTCATCCTTCGTGCACACGCCTAACAACCCCGGCCTGCGCACAAAGTCTGCCACTGTCACTGGCATTTCTGAACCGGGCAGAAACAGGGAAGGAGAAAACGAGGGATACCCACAAACACAACCACCATATAACAAAACAAACGAAAACAATCAACCCCTAACTAACCACAATAAACAAAAGAAAAACGGCTTCACCCTAGCGTCTGTATAGCCCTGGTCCCTACCTACTTCGGCCACCGCTCCACTACCAACCCTGGTACTGTATGTATGATATCTAAACAAGCGCTGGCACGACCGCCTAATGCCTCCACACCTAGAGGTATTCGCAAATCAACCACTGTCATGTGTCAAAAAAAAAAAAAAACCCATCCCCAAACGCTCTCAACCCTCACTATAGTACCCCTATATAAGTAACTACTACACACACGCCGGCCTAGGAGGAGCCTGACAGGGTCCTTCTAATACCCCGACCGCATGTGGTGTGTCCCCAGGCGATGGAAGGTACCATATATAAAATGGTCCAACTGCCCTAGCTGGTTGAGAACGCTCCCTATTGGAGAAGTATTTGCCAAGGGGGTCTAAAACATGGGTCACACACACGACAATGCCAACCATACCTCACAGTGTGGATCCAGCCCAGCGGCCATCACCAATGCTTGCTCCTAGTCATCCCGGACGAGCCCCCATATTACGTAACCATTGACTACAGGAAGGCTCGTTAACTTGTCAATGTTACACAATAAGGAGACGGCAGCCAAAGTATCTAAATAAAGAATATTTTAATTAATAGTTACCATGGTTTTCGTAACTGAAATGAACCTAAAATAATAGACAGACAAACACAGGGCTATACAGACAGGATCAGCACCAGACGGAAGGGATGACAGACTACTTATACACAAGGGAATGACGAGACAACACACACCTGGGGTAATGGTAATTGGGTACACCTGGGAGGAAAACAATAGGGACTACACACCATGACAAAGGACTACATCTAGACATGACACATCACACTAGGAACGCCTGATCAGGGCACATGACACACATAACAGCATAGATCAATTTTTTTAATCTAGATTAATCTATCTGCAATCCTGAAGTTAATCTAGATTAATCTAGATTAAAATGGCTCATTTGAAGTGTGCTGAAGGCATTCAAAATATGTGTGTTCTACCTAGGGATGGGTATCGTTAGGATTTTATCGATACTACTTAACGGTTTGGTACTTTATCGACATTGCTTTATTATGTATAACTTTATAAATAAATATTATTTATTCAGCAACAGCAGCAGCAATGTTCTTTTATATAACTTTATAAATAAATTATAAGTAAATATAATAAATAAATATTATTTCTTCAGCAACAGCACCAACAATGTTTTAAATGTGTCTGAATTATAGACTTTTTATAATAAACAACAAATGTAAGATAAAAAAAATGACATACACTGAATGATTAGTTGTTACCTAAAGCCCTTGGACTCCACTGTAGAGAAAGGGTGCAGGCCTTTGACAACAAACTGGGTCACAGACAGCCCTGTGACACTCGTTCCCCCTACCTCTGTCATCCTTCCTAGCTGCTAGGGTGAAGGGACTTTGCTTGGCTGGGAGGCTGGGACCGGTGGTGGAGGGAGAGGGAGGAGGCGTGGGCTGTCATCTTTCAAATATATTTGTAGCTAAGCAATTATATTTTATTTATTAGCCTATTCGTAATAATTCGTTATTAGCCTAGCTAACTCCGTATTATCTTGGCGTACCTGCAGTGGACGTGCATGGAGATGGAACACTGAAAACGGCGCAATTCTGCAGACTAATGTTATGTTTTGACAACAGATGTTTTGATAAATTGCTTGTTTTGCCACCCATACTTGCAAATGTTTTATTGCACTTGTGGCAACGTGCGTTGTCGGCATCGATTTTCGTAAAGTGTACCCAGACTTTCGTCATGATGAGCGCAGAGCTCGGTCTGTGTGGCTGCGCGCTTCAGCAGCACGGAGCCAAGTACAGGCCCCGCCCTGAAGTACCCGTATGTGTATGTGTATGTGTGAGTGAGTGGCTGCGGCTCGCTTCTCGTGCAGACAGACAGAGAGAGGAGAGTAGACCCAACTGAGAATAGATTAACGGCGTCAATTGTATTATCGTGCGATAACAGTCCGGCGTTAGCCCAGCTCTAATATATATATATATATATACACTATATATATATCTGTACATATCATACTCTTACTGCTGGCCAGTATGACTACTACCATACTGTCTTTACACCCGTATCGCTGTACATATGTTACTACAACTCATACATCTGATTAGCACTATACTCAGTAGTACTAATTTGTATATTTTGTACCCAGTTTAATCACCTGTACATTGTGTATTGCTGTTGCACTTTACTGCTACATTTGCACTCTTGTTGGATGCCAAACTTATTTTCATTGTACTGTACTTGTGCTGTATAATCACAATACATGTTTATCTAATCTAATGTAATATAATGGTGACTGTATTCTTACTAGTAATTCATTACTGCCCAACACTGCTTGTGTGTGAACTCACTGCTAAGTTAGATACCAGCGCTTGGCTCTCCTGCTCTGGTGCTAAACTGGCTACGGTTGTTAGATACCAGCGCTTGGCTCTCCTGCTCTGGTGCTAAACTGGCTACGGTTGTTAGATACCAGCGCTTGGCTCTCCTGCTCTGGTGCTGGACTGGCTACGGTTGTTAGATACCAGCGCTTGGCTCTCCTCCTCTGGTGCTGGACTGGCTACGGTTGTTAGATACCAGCGCTTGGCTCTCCTCCTCTGGTGCTGGACTGGCTACGGTTGTTAGATACCAGCGCTTGGCTCTCCTCCTCTGGTGCTGGACTGGCTACCCTTAATCACTTTGCTGCTGGTGAGAGTAGAGCTTGTGGTTTGCGACTAACTGCTGCTACTAACAAGTGTTTAAGTAACTGATTAATCCAACGATTATTCTATAGTTGAATCTGTTTATTTTCAGCCATTTACATTTAGGTTTACTTGTTGTGGTGTTGTGATGATAAAGTGCCTTTAACAATAAGGCTGTTGTGATGATAAAGTGCCTTTAACAATAAGGCTGTTGTGATGTTGTGATGTTCAGCGAGCATTGAGAGGAGTGTGGTTCTGTGGGGGTGGAGTTTCCTGTTGAGCACTATTCCATGTGGAGGTGCCAGGGGACTAGTTCAATGTAACATCTACAGAATTATGGGAAGAACCTTCCTAATAACTTCGCTGACATACAGTTGGCTCCACTCTGATATAGAGGAGGGGGTGGGGGATGTAAGCTAGAGGCTTAATTCAATGAGACATCAACAATCATCAAACAACTTCATAGTGCTCAGCGGCCTAATTCAATAAAATGAATGATGGTAAATGCCCACTTTAATAACCCCAATGACATGCTGTACCCTCGACTCATATGATTTACTGGGAGCGAAAGGAAGTGAATCATTACTGGAAGCTGGTATTCTGAGCTCTCTGGAGGTGTCATGGAAGCTGGTATTCCCTACTGAGCTCTCTGGAGGTGTCCTGGAAACTGGTATCCCCTGCCGACCTGTCCTGGGTCTAGTTCAGTGTAAGATCTATTATGACAGACTCAGACAGGGGTCACAGCCTCTTAACTGTTAACTGTCTGTAGTGTGGTAGTGAAAGGTTAACCGTCTGTAGTGTGGTAGTGAAAGGTTAACCGTCTGTAGTGTGGTAGTGAAAGGTTAACCATCTGTAGTGTGGTAGTGAAAGGTTAACTGTCTGTAGTGCGGTAGTGAAAGGTTAACCGTCTGTAGTGCGGTAGTAGAATAGAATAGAATATAAATACTTTAATCATCCCGAGGGAAATTTGGCACTACATATCGCTCACAGTAAACATTTAGGTAGACAAAACAATTTGTCACGAATAAGAATAAAAAATAATCCTATGAATAAAGAATAAAATAAGCCTAAGAATAAAATAATAATAATAAAATACCGTCCGGGATTTACATTTCCTATGTTATGTTTACATTCTAATATAAAATATACAGTAAAAATATACAGAAATCTACAGTAAGTGTACAGTAAGTAATATTGAACAATGTTGTTTTAAAAGTAAAAGTCTGGGAAGATGGTAACTGTCACCCTGTGCTCAGTGATGCAGTGAGGCACAGTGATGCATTGTAAAGTCTGATGGCTGTCGGAATGAAGGACTTCCTGTGCCGTTCAGTGCTACATCTTGGGAGTCTTAGTCTAACACTGAAAATGCTCCTCCTCAGCCAAGTCTGTGTGTAGTGGGTGGGAGGGGTTGTCCCTGATGACATGGAGCTTAGTGCCATGGGCCGCGGAACCGATAGGGCCAGTATGGCCATGGCCCATACCTACTTTGGGGTGTATCAAACATCAAACATTATGTAAACATTTTAATATATCAGCAAATACATTTACGTTCTTAACACTTTGAGTGCCACGGACGAGAATTCTCGTTATTTCATGCCGACCGTTGAGTGCCACGGACGAGAAATCTCGTTTTTAATATTTTTTTTTTTATTAGCGATTTCCATTCATATTTCATCAATCTAGCCTGCCGTTACCACTGGAACTCTCTCTGAGCTCCATTGGGAAAATACCGCCCCCTATTGTCTCTCCCTGTGGTACTGCACCCCATTGGATTAGACTGAATGAAAAGCATGAAAAAAAAAATCCTGCTTCCTCATTTTACTTCTCAGACAAGTCACCCGAGATGATCGGATTCATTCTGGACCATCAGAACAGCGTGGAATCGGTGTTTCGACCACCCAGCGTTGGATCAATAAACGCGATCGATATTTAGAATGGCGTTCAGGAATTGGAATAATCTTTTTGGAGAACATCTGATTTGAGGTAAGGAATCTATTTTACCAGTCTTAGGAAAATCAGAGCTTTTTTCACAGAGATATCAACGTGGGCCCTGTGTGTGTGTGTGAGTGTGTGTGTGTGTGTGTGTGCGCAATCAGGAAATAAGAGATTCGATTTTTCAGCCTGCTTCTATAGCGTGCATAAGTACACATATACTATCGATAATCTAGCGTTTATTTGAAAAGATTCATAAATAGGCCGAAAAATGACAATGTGTTTTGTGTATTACAGTAAAGGTTGTTTATCACAGAATCGTTTCAAGAAACGAGCGTTTTTCAAAATGGTATAAAACGGAAATGAACCGATTAAAAAACAATCCGTTTGGACAATGTTGACTGCAAACAAGTCATTGATAAGCGACGGCCAGATTAGACACATAGCCATAATTTAAGATATAGTTTATGCGTTCGCAAATATGAGAGCGCTATCATTGAAGTGGGTGGTGGCACGCAACAAGGTTTTGAGACGGGGAGGTGTGGCATCCAAAGTATTAATGTATTGCACTTCTGCGAGCTTCCCGGGTTAATTTCCACTATCTGTAAGCCTACGTACATTTTAATTTTTTTTTAAACGTGAACTAGCCTATCACAAGCGACAAATTCTGTTTCCTAATGATTGATTTGCTATTGTGTCATGTGAGCACACAGAGGTATTAGCTCACACTAACGAGCATGCATTTCAAATAGCGCTCTAGCCTCTATCTCTAAGCAGACTGCTAAAGCTTAAGCAATAATAATATGTTACCATTGATTGAACGATGAAGCGTAGAAAAATAACTGATTTCTTCGGGTAAAAGTTAACCACCGTCACTCCAGCCAACGATGAGCACTCTGAGGAACCAGCAGTAGAAGAATTTCCAACTGTCGTTGATCCAGCTAGCCCCTTTGCCACTACCGCCAACGTTAGCCTCACCCCAGCAGGACCAGCCGACAAAGAGCATCCCTCTCCTGCGGCTGCTGCTAGTGTTAGCACAGTTAGCCCCTCTGCTGCTACCGTTACGAGCCTCGCAGACATCCACTGTTCCAGTGAGTGCTGCAGGGATCTCTCAAAGTCCAATCAACCAGACGACCGCGCTGTTCTCGCAGGTACAAAACGGATACAAGGAGAAGGGACATCTCAAAGAAACCGTTCTGTTCATCCCAAGTGGTTCAAGGACCACAGATGGCTAACGTTTTGTCAAACAACTAAACAAGAGCAAAACTTTTCTGCACACAATGTCGCCTTTGGACAATGAAAGGACTCGGTTCGGGTTTAACCAAAACCAACGAGAATGCATTTTCAGTGCTTGGATTTCAGAATTGGAAAAACGCTGTACATTCTTTTCGAAAACATGAGAGTAGCAAATACCACAGAGGCCATGGATTACTACCATCACGTTTCATTCCCAGCAACCTAGCACCAGCAGTGGCGGACTGGGACACAAATTCAGCCCGGGACATTCAGACGCACCAGCCCACGCACCGGCCCCAAAACCGGCCCACACAGCGGCCGTTATGAAACACTTGTCCAGTATTAAACAACCCAAGGCTGTGGCTAAGGAGTCAACATCAGGGAGACCAAATCTACACACCGCCCCTAGATGTGCACTCATGCACAGTGCACACACACACACACAGAGACACACATACATATACCGTTACTTCCTGTCATTGGCATATGTTTTTTTTTTTACTAACATCTTAGTGCCTCATTAGCCTAGGGATTAAGGATACATGAAGTATTAACTACACCATAATAATATTGAGGTTTTGATCCATAGAAAAGGTCTGTGCTACACAATTTCAGTTAGATTGGATTTATTGTCCTTTAATTTGGCACTCATGACATTAGTTGCTTGCCGTTTAATCAACATCGAAAGACCCCCCACTTCCTCCCAGACACCCATTCCAAGAGCTTGTTTTCTCTCTCTCTCTCTCTCTCTCTCTCTCTCTCTCTCTCTCTCTCTCTCTCTCTCTCTCTCTCTCTCTCTCTCTCTCTCTCTCTCTCTCTCTCTCTCTCTCTCTCTCTCTCTGTGTATGTGTCTCTGTGTGTGTGTGTGTGTGTGTCTCTCTCTCTGTGTCTCTCCCTCTCTCTGTGTGTCTCTCTCTGTGTCTCTCTCTCTGTCTCTCTCTGTGTGTCTGTGTGTCTGTCTGGACTGGGCTCTCTCTCTCCCCTCAGGGTCAGTTGTGCTGGACTGGGTGCTCTCTCTTTCCTCAGAGTCAACTGCATAAGAAGAACATCAGCAATCAATAATAATGGCTTGAATTCATACAGCGTTTTTCAGCCTTTTGAAAACACCCAAAGTAGTAGTAGTAGTAGTAGTAGTAGTAGTAGTAGTAGTAGTAGTAGTAGTAGTAGTAGTAGTAGTAGTAGTAGTAGTAGTAGTAGTAGTAGTAGTAGTAGTTTATTCAGTCATCATCTCACACAATACAATATACACCATCATTTAACAATATTTGATTTTACAGTGACTGAGAAGGTACAGACTGAAGCAATGCTTATATAGCCTATGCCTGTCCTATATTCTTAACAAAAATTTAAAAAATTAAGACTCCAAAACAGTATTCTAAAAGAAAATAGCAAATAAAACAGTATTATTCACCCTTGTAGTTTTCAAAAATAGCTTTACAAACCATTTTCTTAAAAACCAAAAGCGAATTACTCATTCTTAACTGTATATCAGCATTGTTCCACAAAGCGCTTCACAGAAACCATCAAGCATTCACACTCACACATACAGTACACATACATACACAGTCATACGCTACTGGTGGTTGTGAGCAGCATCAGCAAACACAGCTTCCCTGTGGCAGACTGACGGAATCATGTCTGCTATTCAGCGCCAACCACCATCAACAACCTTCATAAATACATTCAACATTAATGGAATAGGCTAACTACCAACTTAGCTGTAGCAGTTAGCTGTTATATGCAATCACATTTGTTTAACTACGGGGTAGTAGTTGACCTAGTTGTTAGCTTAAACTAGTTAGCTGTGGTTATCTACAAACATGTAGATGAGACTAATCGAGAACATGGCTAACTGTTGGGAATTCTAAGGTACATCTTATTTAAGCATGTAAAATGGCAACTAATCAATTCAATCAATTAGATTACCAATATTATATCAACATGAAAATTTTAAAGGGAACATAATAGTATTTTATTTTAGTATTTACTATTATAATATTAGTAGCCAATTAATTTGCAGCCCGTCCTAGGTTCTGATTGGCTCTCTAGGTTAGCACTTTAGCTTCTGATGCTGTGGTGGGCACTAGTCCTAACATTGCTAACTAAACTTTTAGTCCGAGAAAAAACGTCACGAGTCACGACTATTTACGTCCACGTGCTGTAAGGAATCAGGAATACGGAAAGCACATTGTCTTGTAATAGAATGACTGAAATCACTGCAAGAACTAGTATAGGCTAGCTAGCCCTCATGAACCGGCACACACCAACAGTAGAATATGCACTAGGCTACTGCACACACCTGTCATGTTACTGTTGGTTCCTTCCACTTGAACTTCATCATCATTAGCAGCAGCAGCTACTCTAACGCCAGCCCTTCCTCTACTAAACATGTCTGTAATTTTAGAACATTGTTCTGCGTCTTTTACTAGCAATTCTAGCTTTTTCAGCTCCGCCCTTTCTTTTTTTGCATTCTCCATTTCTGCGCTTCTAGGCCTACTCGCGGTTGGGAGGAAACGTGAATCTCATTCACTGATGTCTCATGTCTCATTCAAGACTGGCTAACAAAAGCATGTCTTTCACTTAACACCAAGAAAACAGTGTGTATGATGTTCACAAAGTCACCAGTAGAGGTCACTCACTCTAATGTGTTTCTGGGAGAGGCGGAGCTGGACATTGTACATTAATTCAAGTATCTTGGGGTCACATTGGACTCTACATTGACCTTCAAAAAGTAATGTGAAAAAAGTGACAAACACAGTCAAGTTTAACATCGAAAACTTCAGGCAGATCAGGCCCTGCCTGCCAGTTAATGCTGCAAGGATGTTTCTGCATTCAATGATTTTATCACACATCGAGTACTGTTTTATCAACTGGTCTCTTTCATATGTCACTACTCTTACACCAATAGAATTACTCTACAAAAAAGCCATAAAAGTATTTGATAGGAAACCAATTGCATTTCATCACTGTAATGTTTTAGAAAAACATAACATGCTAAGTTTCGAGAATTTCCAAGTTTTCAAATATACTTGCTTCATGTACAAGGTTCTGCATGGACTTGCCCCTCCCCCATTGAATGAGTTCATCCAACAGAAAGCAGACACTGGCATTACCACCAGGGCCATCAGTAGAGGGGACTGTAAGGTGCCTTTTCGGTATACTACCATTGCAAAAACTGTGTTCTCTGTTAAAAGTGATAACTACTGGAATAGCCTACCAGTTGTGATTAGAGAGTGCCCTACATACTCCATGTTCAAGACCCATCTTAAACTGCATCTTAAGGCAAACCAGAACTGTGATCATTTTTTATCTGATTTAGTTTATGCAACTTGTTTATTGTTTTATTGCAGGCCCACACACTGGCCCACACACCGGCCCACATAATGGCCCACACACCGGCCCACATACGGCCCACACACTGGCCCACACACTACACCGGCCCACACACTGGCCCACACACTGGCCCACACACCGGCCCACACACTGGCCCACACACCGGCCCACACACCGGCCCACATACTGCCCCACATTAGTGGCCCACACACCGGCCCACAGACTGGCCCACATACTGGCCCACACACCGGCCCACACACCGGCCCACACACCGGCCCACACACCGGCCCACACACCGGCCCACACACCGGCCCACACACCGACTCACACACTGGCCCACACACCGGCACACACACTGGCCCACATTAGTGGCCCACACACCGACTCACACACCGGCCCACACACCGGCCCACATACTGGCCCACACACCGGCCCACACACCGTCCCACATACTGGCCCACACACCGGCCCACACACTGGCCCACACACTGGCCCACACACCGACTCACACACTGGCCCACACACCGGCCCACACACTGGCCCACATTAGTGGCCCACACACCGACTCACACACTGGCCCACACACCGGCCCACAGACTGGCCCACATTAGTGGCCCACACACCGACTCACACACTGGCCCACACACTGGCCCACACACCGGCCCACATTAGTGGCCCACACACCGACTCACACACTGGCCCACACACTGGCCCACACACTGGCCCACACACCGGCCCACATTAGTGGCCCACACACTGGCCCACACACTGGCCCAAAAAAAAAGTTAAAAACAAAAAAAAGTAAAAAAAAAAAAAAAAAAAAAATTTTTTTTTTTTTTGGACCAGCCCACTTTGGTTCCGGCCCATCGGGATTCGTCCCGAACGTCCCGATGGCCAGTCCGCCACTGAGCACCAGTGTTGGGAAAGTTCACTTTCTACATGAACTAGTTCAGTTCACAGTTCACAAATTTTAAAATGAACTAGTTCAGTTCATAGTTCAAAATAAAAAATGTTGAACTAAAGTTCATTGTTTCAAAAATGAACTAATTTATAGTTTATAGTTCTTTTTTCAATACGTTGCTGCGAGCTATTATTTTTCAAATTTATTGCCACAACCCATACTGTAATAGAACCACAGAATACTGGCATTTCCATAACGCTTTGCTGCTGCCCATTGTAATGGGAAATATATTCCACAACACCATTCATCCACACTAGTAGCAGCTGCAGCTTTCATCTCTACAGTATATTTTCAAAAACATGAGGAAAAACGTGCTGCTTGAATGGTCTTTATTAAGTATAATAATCTAAATATACTTAAAGTACCAAAAGTGAAAGTAGTCATTGGGCAAATATAAACATGTGCCGACATAACTCTGTACTAACACAACACGAGTTAGGAACTAAAACTAAAACTCTTAACTAAAACTCTTTTAAATGCTCATACACCGACGCCGCTTAGAGTCTGACTCTCAGCGAGTGCAGCGCCTTCTGAAAGTGCGAGTGCTGCTGCTCTACTACCAGACTCCCCGAAGCTCCGCCCAGAGAGGTTGCCAGATTGTGTGGTTTTCAGCATTATTTTAAAGCCTGTTTACGGTGTGTTTTAACTGGGTTTTCGGCTGAAAGGCATATGAAATATGGCACACGTTTGAACGCCGTTATAATATAGTGCTGAGAATGAACGCACTTTTTAACGCCGTTATACAGCGCTGAGAATGAACGCGTTCTCAATTACGTTAATTTATGGGGAAAAACATCCGTTCAGTTCCTGTTCGCCCAAAATACGAACGCGTTCACGAACGATCGTTCATTGAACGCGTTCAGGTACATCACTGCCTAGCACAGGTGAGTGTTGAAATTTTTTTATCCTATGCAACTGGTTGACTGCCGCGTCACATTATTTACGCTTTCTAATCATACTTGCTGGTTAAGTAATGCATTGCATATTATGATACTATTTGATTAACGTTATGCAACTGGTTGACTGCCGTGTCACATTATTTACGCTTTCTAATCATACTGGCTGGTTAAGTAATGCATTGCATATTATGATACTATTTGATTATGCAACTGGTTGACCGCCGTGTCACATTATTTACGCTTTCTAATCATACTGGTTAAATACATATTATGATACTATTTGATTGTGACTAAATGTAGGCTATAATCAATAAACAAATGCGTTACGAGCATGTGGCTTGGTTTGGGCGGAGGGAGTAACGTCACATAATTTTGGCCAATTGGTCCTACCCATTCCAAATGCGTTCCGCGGTCCATGGCTTAGCCAGACTCCTCCTCTCTGCCACCACCGCTAGAGAGTCCAGCATGTTACTGGCCTTCCTGACCAGCTTATCCAGCCTGTTTGCGTCCTCCGCTCCCAGTCCGCTGCCCCAGCAGGTCACAGCGTACAAGCGTTTGATGTGTAGTGAAAGGTTAACCATCTGTTAATATTGTGTCTGTTACTAGGCTTGAGTAAATTATAATGAACCAAAGGAGAATATCAATTTTCTTAAATTTTTTTTTTTCATCTTTGACAGTGAATAACACCATGGTAAAATTCAGCAGCTTCTTGAGATCACATTTACAAAAAATCTAAGCAAATTAATAAAGGGCAGATGATTAACAGGGGGTTTTGTAGATACATTTCTGCTATCCGGACACATGCTATTTGAAATATGATTATAGAATATAGAATAGCAGGCCTATAAATTACATTATGGCCAAGTCACATATTTATAGATCGGGCCAAATCTCCTCTTTCCAGTGGCAGAGTTCAATTTGGATTTAGTATCACCAGGCGTGCAGGAAGAACCGAGAATTACATCTACTGTATGTACAGTTCCATTCATATAATGGATATGGCTCCATTATTGAGTGCCACGCCTGAGAATATTCGGGTTTACGCCCCGGCCGTTGAGTGCCACGCCCGAGAATATTCGGGTAATTTTAAAAAATTTTGTATTAGCGATCTGAAATCATATTGCATCACGCGAGCCTACCGTTGGAGATCCAGGGACCGCCGGCGCTCAGATCTGAAAAAAGCGCCCCCCTATCGTCTCCCAGATGGTAAATCACCCTTTTGGAATGGACTCAATGAAAGTGAATGGGAGAACGGATTTCTGACTCCACATTTTACTTCTCACTGATGCAGCCGGGGTCTACCAGAGTTCATTCTGGAGCCTCTGAGCCGCGCGGATCATGTGTTCTACTGTATACACGGTTGATCAATACATTTATCGATTTTTTCGAATGGCGATCAAAAATTGGAATAAACCATTTGGATACCATCTGACCTCAGGTAAGGAAGCTATGTTATCAGTGTTAGGATAATCAGACTCGTTTTCACGGAGATATAAGCGTTTCCACTATATGTGATATAGCTGTTTTGACTGTAAAAGCCATGAGGAAATAACAGCAGCAATTATCGGCATGAGCGTGCGTGCGCACACATTATACTATCGATCATCTAGCGTTTATTTGAAAACGATTCATAAATAGGCCGACAAATGACAACGTTCTGGAATATTCCAGTAAAATAGAATGTGTTGTTTTTTTTCCCCGGAAAACGGGTGATTTTCAAAATGCTATCAAACGGAAATGAAGCGATAAAAATACAATCTGCCTTGCAATGTTGCAATGTTGCAATGTTGACTGGAAAATGAGTCTTTGATAAGCGACGGGCAGATTAGACACATAATTTAAAATATAGATTAGGCGATAGTAATGTTAACATTGGGAGTGGATGGTGGCATCAAGGGGGTAAAAAGGAAAACCCGGCGTGGCACTCAAAGTGTTAAACTGAAATGCGTGTTCTCGTTCATTGAATTTGGATACAGACCCGCCCCGCTAGCTCCTTATAAGGCGAATGAGGCGTGTGTAAAAGGTTCAGCATTGCACTGCACCATACTGATCCATTCAACAGGTAGCGCGGAAGCGATCTGCAACTGATCTCAAAATTTGATTAAAATGTATTGTTATTTATTTTACAGCACAAGTACAATACACCATCCAACCAGAGTGGATAAATAAATGCTCCATAAATAAATAAATGCATCGAGAAACTATTTTTATCATTACCCTTAAGCAAAGAAAAAGTATCAGACTAAAGAGAGAGGGACCAAAAGGTCCTCGGTTCATATGCCACATATGTACAACTCTGTGAGCTAACACCCATACCAGTTGTGGACTCAATGCTACGTTTACCTAAACGTATTACATGAAAACACACACAACTCTCATCATACAATAAAAAAAAGTTCACTTTTACTCACGTAACGCTGTCTTAAGTAGAGAGAAGGACATAAGCCTTGGTTAAGTGTTAGAACTACAGGCCTTGCCCAGTTATACACAATAGCAACCACCGCACATTTTCAGAGAAAACGGCACAAACTCCAAGCAAGAAAGCGCCCCAGCATTTGTAGCTGTGGGTTCACATACAGTAGCACACGTCGTAACCCCCAAAATACAGTGAAGTAAACACACGTTTTGTTAAACAAAAACATTGTTATTAACCAAAAAACATTTGGGGGGGGGGGCTAGTGTAACGTGTCCTACCTGACCCCCGGACGCAGGATGAATAGCCGCAACAAATGGCTGGCCCACTGCGTTGACGAGGCCTTTTGCTGGCGGGGCCAGAAGTGGTGATGGCTGGAGCCTCGCTCCGGCGCTTCGCCCACATCCTGCGGCCGGCCATGGTACAGGCTGACGACATCTTCTGCCAGAGATGACGCCGAGTCAGAGTGTTCAGGGCCCGCTACCTCCCCACGGCTAATGCCAACAGTTAGCATGAAGTGTCTTATCTTAGCTTCATTTATCTCTATTTGTAATCGTATAGTTTTCTATTACCCTTTTCCTCTGCATTGGTTTAGGTATTTTCAGATGTTCGGTTTCAAGTAAGAGGAGACTGACGATATGGTCAAAATCAACGGGCGGCGGTTGTTTATTAATAAAACAGCTTAGGAATCAACAAGTACATCGTCTCTTTGGTTCAAATCTAATTGTCTCTTTCATTCAATCTAATCGTCTCTTTCATGTGGCTGTTGTTTCATGTGGCAGTTTTCTTCTTCCGGTGCTGTTCGCTGGTTGTTGTCTTGGTTTCCAGGCCAACACGCGCATTCTCTCTCGTGGTTCGCTGGTCTGGTTGTCAAGACAACCTGGTCTCCTCGCCGATCAGGCAGGGAGTGCTTGATTTCGTATCGGCGGAGTCTGCTATGAACCTCGGCTCAGTCATCTGGTCTCAATGGCTCTCATGTCATCGGCTCTTCAGTAGCCGGCTTGTCGAGTCTCAGGCTCGGTTCTCCGTCTCCTCTGAGTGTCTTGCTCGGCTCTCGAGTTCTGTTTGATGATTCTCTCTCCGTCGGTGGAGGTTCAGCGCTCAAGCAAGGAGCGCTCATCTCCAGGTTCCTTCGCTCAGCCGGTGTGTGTGGCGTGTCTCTCCAGGTTCCTTCTGGTGTGAGTCGTGTGTCTAGTGTGTCGCCATCAGCCCTTTTTATCAGAGGAAGAGAGAGAGAGAGAGAGGGGGAGGGGGAGACAGAGAGCGAGAGGGAGGGGGAGACCCTGCCTGCCTATTCACGTCCATGATCTGCCATCCTTATTGGGCCACATTCCAGCAGAAACCTGTCTGCTGGTGTCCTGTCCGCGTGTAGCTTTATGCCAAGCAAGCAGTGCAAAAATTTACCGTAGTGGCATGCAGTAATGCGCCTTTCATTTTCCGCCGCCCAGCGCCCAGGTCGCGCGGAAATAGGCTGTCTATTGCCATTCTCTTTGACAAACTCTAACCTTAACCAGCTCCTTAACAACGCCTAAACTTAACCGTTCTAACCTTAACCAACTCCGAAACCATGCCTAACCTTAACCATAGAAATTATATTGCCATTCTCTTTGACAAACTCTAACCTTAACCAGCTCCTTAACAGCGCCTAAACTTAACCGTTCTAACCTTAACCAACTCCGAAACAATGCCTAACCTTAACCTTAACCTTAACCATGCCTAACCTTAACCGGCGAAATAACCTTAACCGGCGAAATAATACACGTTAAAAAAAAATCACGTTAAAAAATATTTTCGATGGGATTCGAACTCGCCAGCAAACAAGCCATAGGATCCACAGCCATGTGTCCTTGCCAATTGAGCTATTGGTAGATACTGAATAAGGGGCGGTGACTTATATATATTGAGCTCCGCTCAAGGCGGGATCTCATGCGCATGCGCGGGCACCTCGCGCGAGCACGCCGGCGCACGCACGCACCTGAGCGAGCACGCCGCCGCCGGTGCACGCACGGTAGCATTTGTCTGAAAAGAAGGGCGCTTTACCGCACTAGCGTGCGGTGACGAATGCGGAAGCATTTTTGCACTGCTTGCTTGGCATTAACGTACAGGCGTCCTGTCCACATGTTACACAAATTCTTCTGCTGACACAACCGTTTGGGTCCTCTGACAACGGTTTTTCACAGTTTGAATCTGCTGACACTTTAATCATTTCTGAATGAGAGGGTAGTTTTTCACTGAGTAATACATCATCATGCTTGTGACTAAAATGTTTACATAGTCTAGATAAGAACCAGACTACTTTTAGACAGC
The DNA here is from genome assembly GCF_963971535.1 of Notolepis coatsorum. Classification (NCBI taxonomy): domain Eukaryota; kingdom Metazoa; phylum Chordata; class Actinopteri; order Aulopiformes; family Paralepididae; genus Notolepis; species Notolepis coatsorum. The sequence continues at coordinate 97,049,417 of NC_140178.1, forward strand.
CCAGACAACAAACCCTATATATCCGTCCTTTAATAGAACACTTTATTTACTGATTAAATAATGTGACCAATATTTGTATAGTTTTACCTTCTAATATTTAAGAGTTTTTATTCTTTACTGTGACTAAGTTATTCTAATAGTTTCTAAGAGTTTATGCCTACATGTAACCTATGAAATTGCTAAATCTTTTAGTATATCATTGCTTTGCATTGTTCTTTCAACTAGTGGCAGTTCTCTGTGTAATGGGAGATTTCCAAATAGCCTGTGTCACCTTTCTGACCTCTGGGTTAGTCAGCAGCAGCCGTGTTGTAACCTGAAATTCCTTCCTTAGGGTAAATATGACCTTTTATGATCTCACCGGTTATTCTGAGTTTGGTTCCTGTTTCAACGATAATGATTTCCTCTCTTGTCAGTTGGAGGTGGCCTAAACCACAGCTGCTAACCAACCAGTGGAATGTGCATTAACATCATAAACAGTCTTTTGCCCTCCAGATTGTCCTCCATTTGGCTGAGTGCGGGGTGATCTCCCTCTCAAGCTTCACTATAGCCAATTTTGTCTTTCTAATCATTACCTTGTACATTTCACTTGCATTTATTCATGTTTTCATTTAGAAATATACGACAATCCACCCTTAGGGGGTTTAATAACCCACTATACAATATTAATTTTCTAAATTAAACATGTTAAAAATCATAATCATAATTTTTGCTAATATTTTTCAAAATTTCAAAAAAATCCAAAATGTTACCCAAATCGAACTACAAACCCCTTTCCATCTGTACAGTTACAAAATCATCATTTCACCTACTTTTTCCTCCTTTCACAGTTTATACACATTATCAGTTATTATTATGACATCCAGTCTAAGAAAGCTGTTCCTGTTTTTACAAGAAACACTCTTTCAATAATAGCTTTTTTGTTTAGACTATTTTATCCATGTTCTTAGCTTAAATGTCTATTTTGTGTAATGGACTCTGCAAGAAAAGATTAATACATCACACCACTAAAAGATTAACTCTCTAAACATTTGAGGGAAATTCAAACAAGCAACATAAATCATCTCTTCTCCTTTGAAAAGACCACTGAGGCCTCAATTATCCTTCGCTTTCATCCCTGTTTAAAACCTCCTAAGGCCTTTACTGCTAACTCGTTTTTGACCGTTTTCTTCTTGTTGTATCTTGTGCTAATCACCGCCTCTTCTTCGTTGTATGCAGGTCTCTGGTACTGCTCCGATTTTCCACAGAAGGAAACGATTTTCCCTCTGTCCTTTTTGCATTTTGGATTATTATTTACAAAACACACAATAGATTGGAAACTTTTTTTTTCGCAGATACATCTTTACTGTTCTGCATTTTGACAATACCTTTTTCTCCAAATCAATTATCTATGTATTTCACAGTTTCTTACGTTAGCATTCAATCAAATCATCTTTGTCTCATTTCTTTTTGTGCTGTACTGTTTTACTAGATTCAATATCTCAAGATCAACACAACTACCTCCACCCTTGACAGTGGAATAACCATTATTTCACTTTCAAATACCTTGTTTCCCGACAGCTCCTCGGTCCGGACAGTCAGCTCTAGACGAGGCCAATCACCAACAGAACCTATGTGCATGGTCAACAAACCACAGTCCCTTTAAACACACATCACACACACTCCGCCAGCTTTCAACAAGCCGGTGCAGAGTCTACCATAAGTCAATCATCAAATTCACATGTCTGCACCCTACATGAACACTGTCTCGGCCAATTGGCGACCAAAAACCTACAGAGCTTTCTTATAGACAGAGAAATATGTTCCCCCAACACTCACCATAACCCAAAAAGTGACACAACCGCCCAGATTCTACATCTGGACTCTTAATGAGCGGAAAACAAACCATGAACCAGCTCCCGTCCATTCACAGTTTCCAGCTCATTATATCAGACTTCCTACTAGTCTCGCTGTGTCACCACCACCTGCTATCCCTGACCGGCGAGAGAACCCTCCCAGCCAGCCAGTTCCTATAACTATCAGAGTACCAAACAAAAACAAAGAAAATCGTAAATAAACAAAAAAAATTGTGAGTGCCTACATGCTACACACCCATCCAACAGAATTAAACTATCATCTAGAGGCATAAATACCCCCGCAAAAACTTAAGACAGCAAAATTAAAAATCCAAAAAGAAATAAAATAAGTAATGAAATAATAATATTGTTTTTTTTTTTTTTTTTTTTTAATTCCTTAATTCAAACTTGACCACCCTTTGATCAAGTATGTAATCACTACTATAAATAGTCCTTTGTTTCTAACCCTGTCTAACATTAAATGTTCCATTGTTCCTGTCTAAAACCAACTGTTTAACCCTTCTCTGACACCGTCTGGTTCAGAGTTCACATGACCACAAGAGCCATTGCGGTGACCATTTTTCTCTCTCTCTCCAATCTGTGCAGCCGGGCCAGGCTGCACAGGTGGGAGATACCAAAAATCGTCCACCATACCATTCTCCCTTACGTTTTCCTCACTGCCACAGCAAGAGTTGATCAGACACACTGTAGCAAAAAGGAAAACCCATGATTTGTCTATTAATTAACTGTTAGTACGATTGGCTCATGCATCTGTCAGTCATTTCATCTCTCCCTGTTAGTTGCACATCCATCTTAGTTGCTTCCACTCATAATCTAATGTACCAACGCTTCTATATATTTTTTATTCTATTCTTATTCCAATCAGTCCTTCTTCCCATTTTAACTTATTAATAACTCTATTTTCCCGAGCACTATTAGCTCCGCTTGTGCATTCCTGCCTCGTTCTTAATTAACCTATGACCTATGCAGACACCCCCTCTGACAATGTCCCAACTCTCCACATTTCCAGCAACCCTGTTTGGACTCTTGCTTCTTACTGGACGTACGCTGAGTCCGCCACCCTTTGTAACATGACCGAGCGAAATGGCCAACCTCCCCACAATTCCAGCACACAGCCGACGCCGGCCATCCCAGGGGTTCCAGTTCACCCAGTTTACCACGACTCCCACAGTCTCTCGGCTGGCCTCCCACCGTCCTCGCCAGGTCAACCCCTCTCCCGTCCTCTGGGCGCATGTCCTGTTGCCTGGAGGAGAGAGGGGCATACCCGTCCTTTTCTGCTGCCTCTCCTCGGGCCTTCTCTTGTTGGGAGGGGCCTGGAAACTCACCTCTCCTGCGGTTCTGTTCACCCTGTCGCGGCCCAGTTCCCTGTCCGGGCAACGGGGCACAGGGCACTCTTTGATCACAGCGGCCTAGGTCAGACGCCCGAAACATGATCTCAACAGCTGTCGCTTCTAGTAGCACAGTCTTTCTCGCCAGTTCTCGTCCCAGTCTCTGAGTCTCGTGTGCGGCTTGACCGATCTCCAGCTGTGTCTTCATCAGATCTCGATGAACTGCCTCGTGTTGTTCGAACGCTGTCACAAACGCTCTCTGTTGTCTATAGTATGCTGCCTCTTCCCCCATCTCAGCACTGGCGGTTTGACGTCCCATCGTTGGGCTCCGCCTCTCATCTTGGCTTTGGTGCTGAGGGCAGGGTAGACATGGGAAACGGGTGGGCTGTAGAAACTGTTCGTGTATTCCATACCTGCTGTCGGTCTCAGTTCCAGCCATCCGGCCAGAGTGGACTTCGTGGGACTGCTGTAACCTCAGTCTCCTTTTCTGCCCCTTGGTTAAACCGCAGTCGCCTGCAATGGACACTCCAGCTTGAATCGGTTCTGGTTGGAGTAACACCGTTGTCACTGGTTCACTCCCCTGTATCAGAACCAAAGTCAACATCTCAAGTCCTTCTGTCGTACTGGTCACATGAGAGAAGTCCATATTCAAATCAATCAGATCATCACTGGTAAAGTCTATCTGGGAAATGTCTGCAGAGGCTCTCGGCCTACTCCCCCCAATGGCCCGATCACTAAGGCCCTCTTCCATATTGTCGTTGTTGTTATTCTATTGTTATTGCATCTAACGCTTCAGTTGTTCCTATCAAATGTTCCACTAAGGTGAACTTCCTATGCTACTGTCATTCACTTCCCTTTCAACCACTCTTGTAATCACCGTTTGAAAAAACAAATTTCTCCGTCTTACACTATTTTCTACTTACTTGAGTTAAAACACTCACACTGTCAACATTTTACTGTGCAGACAAGGATTGATAACTGGCCTATCATTCATACTTATACCAAGGCGCATTAAAGCCGTTTTCCCTAGATGGTTATGGAAGTCGTTAGAGCTCCTGTCCGGCCGAGCACCTGTACAGAAAGAAAGCAGAAACATCCAGACTTAATACAGTGGCATTTCCCTTATTATTTCCACTCTTCGTTATGCATCGGAAATGTCGGGCAACACTATACTAAAATATTCAGAGAGACACAGTGTGATTTGTTTGAAAAAATAACGATACAGCTTATCTTGTTTTTTGTCCGTTCCTTCAACAGGAACACTGGAGGTTTCCAATCCCCTGTGTGCTCTCTCCACCTGATTTCCTGGGAAATATAATCATTAATCCCCTTCCTATCCATTGTCTAATAATCCTTTGTAAACCTGGTCCTTCATCTGATTCTAATCTCTCTTTGCTTGATGAATCTGTTCATCCTAACCTTATTTCTTACTTTTAAATGCCCGATTAGCGTATCGACTAAATGTATTATTCGCTTTTGCTTCACATTCCTCATACAACATCAACTTCATTCACTCCTTATACACACACTTGTACCCCCTCACAACACTTAATAAAAATTAATTAGTGTTGCTACTGCTACCAACCACCTAATCAGGGAAAACAATAAACTTTTAGCAACTTAGATCACTAAAACCCTGACCGACACATAGTACAGCTGGCCACGTTAATAAACTCACGGACACCCGCACTATGCCACCTGCAATATTCACCCAGTTCCCTGAATACACAAAGAACCGTCAACTCACAGCCCAAAGCGTCCTCCCTTCAGTTTCGAACCTGAACGGAAACACCCCAAGCTTTACCACACCAAGAATATCACAAATCATCCTACCACCACCTGCACCTAGACACCTAGACAGGTGTATGTGAGGTACCTACCTCACATACACAATAACAACGCAGTACAAATAAACCTACAACCAAATGCCCACAACACTCGCCGCAATCTAGGGATGGCGAAATACAAGGAGAGACAGGGAAGGGAAAAGAAAAAAGGAGGGAGGGATACAGGGATACAGGGACTAAGGGGAGGAAGGGGGGGGGGGGGCACACAATGCAACATTAATTATTACCAAAACCGTCTAAATCAACCTTAACTTTAATCAGACCAAAAGAATGACCATGAATATTCTATTTATCCTATGTAATCCTATTTTAGCAAGTAACATTATTCTAATATAACCAATACTCCACGCCCATGATGAATTGAAAATGGGGGACCCTGATGTAAACAAGACGAAAGTCTTTCTCCGGTCTGCATCCCCTTAACAATTGTGTGTATTGAGCTGTACCGTATTGTACCCATTCTACAATCCGTTAATAAAAAATTTCAATCAATCAATCAATCAGGCAATCTATCCTAAACAAAACTCCCTTTGTGCACCTGTCATCTCACAAAGTTAAGCTGGGAGACAGGGATGGAGCGGAGGGGGGCGGGGGGGGGGGAGGGAGGGAGGGAGGGAAGGAAGGAGGGAGGGAGGGAGGGAGAGAGGGAGGGAGGGAGGGAGAGAGTGTGAACGAGGGAGGAAGAGACAGAGGAAAAAAGGGGGGGGGGGGGGGGGGTTTCACGCAACCAAAGTCACAAACAAACTCACACATCTATCCCATACTATCCCAACAGCGCCATTACCCCTGGCCCATAACAAATACAGACCTATAATCAAACCAGTAAACACACCCATCATCAATAACTGACAAAACCGATAAAAAGAACTCACAAATTCCCACAGATTGCCGCGCTTCAAAACCTATAATAATCACAACTGTTCTCTATTGTCTACTGCACCTCGTTCCACCTGTAAAGGTGAAACTATAAAAGAGGCAACAGCGCCCTCCGCTGGAACGTCTTGTCCATCACCACCATTCCACTACAGCACTCACCACTTCCTGTAGGAGGCGCCCACGCCTCCCCCGCAAGTGCGTCATTACGTAAACCACCCCAAGACGTCAACCTGACGTTTCCACCTCAAACCACAAAACTACAATACCCAGAATCCCCTACACCGGAAGTCCCTGTCCACCGCCTCTCTAAGATCCCGCGCCAGCAACAGTAGCAACACGCGAGATTCCCCGAGAGTTCAATCATGCTATATTGTTAGCACAGGTAGCTTAGCGTCTTAGCTTCGTTAGCCCAGTGCTGCCAGCTCCTATTAGCTTAGCTCAGCATCCAACATCACTCCTCCTAAACGGCCCAGTCTCCTGCTGATCCGAGCGGCACAACACATCGCGACGTTTACACAACCCCAGCTATACCCCGTAACACAACTTTAATCCTATTTAGTCCCCGTTCACAGAACATATATTATTATCCTTATTCTAGCACGCTCGCCCGATTGGCCCCGGCCGGCTCCGTATTTTAAATCTAACGCTCCCGATCCAGCCCCGTATTTCAAATCTAACGCACCCCCAGCCCCGACGCTCCCAATGACGTCACCAGCTCTAAAATCCCCGTTTTCTTTGATCATTACTACATTACTTTTAGACTTCCACACCACCGTTATGAAAAATTTCAACGCACACTACACATCTCCTAGGTTCCATCACACATACCATTCATTCAATTCACTCGACAACGCAACACAGCGACCACACGCTAGTCCCGTCGCGCCAGCTAACACTGGCAGGACAGGGGTGTGGTTTCTCCCCGCTGCAGCCTTGGCCACCTGGTTCATAATAATACAAAAAATATCTTGGCATTCACTCAGAGCTCCTAACATTCATCCATTCAAACACATATACTTAGCAAAACAATGTCCCATTCATAAGCAAACCATTCATTAGCATACATTTATCCTAAACGCATTTGCCTGCTTTTTTCACACAATATCCTCCTATTTTCTAATCCCCTGTGCAGTATTTACTTCCAAAGTGCTTCATATATCTACTGAGTCCGCGTCGCTATACCCCTGAGAAACCCACTCCATTCATGTTTAGTAGCCCGTGAAAAGTTTCAGCAGCGCCCTATGTTGGCTTGTATCGGAGTGTTATATGGCCAAATCGTGTGTTCGACCGTACTCCCCGCCACCCGTAGAGCCCCTTGCATTCATCCACGCGGCTGATGTTCATCAGATATCGACCTTAGCCAATCTGAGCCTAAATGACGTCGGACTAGAAGTGGTAATTCGCTTATGGAACGTCTTCCAAAGTCCATTACTCCGTCGCACCGATTCTAAGTGTGGTTTCTACAGCATTCTAGCCCGAACCCTAACATCTCCCTGTTCTCTGTTTCTCTTCGCGGAACCAGGCTACCCCTGAACTTCACCACGGAACTTTTATTCTACTCTTTAAGATCTGACTACGTTTCTTTACCCTCCAATGAACCACTCCGTCACTCACAGTCCCACGTCCCGCTATCTGTGACTAATCTCCGTTCTACTGCTCCTACGCCGGTCCCCTCAAATATTTTACCTAATCCCTAGCCTATCCCCTAAGCTGATATAACTAAATACAGACATCTATTTCCTCTCCTCACCTGGCCTTGTACCAACTATAGGCATCCTAACTGAACATCCCTATACGCTTCCTAAGTGCAACGCCGGTGTGTGGCTGAGACCAGAGCCAGGTTGTGAAACCTGGACCCCGGTACCCCTCCAACACCAACATTATCCTGGTCCATTTACAACTCATTTCTACCTAATGCAATAGCAACCCCAAAATGCGAGACTGCTTCGACCATTTACCAATCTTAAACGCCTTATTACTACTTACCTATTCCCACTGGCCTCGGTCGAAATGGTGACGATCCTCAGTCCTCAGTCGTAGAGAGCATCGATGAGGGGGAGAGAACCTCTCCGTGTCCTTGAGAAGTGGCTGTTGTCGTCTTCAACCGGTTTCTGGTCGAATGCAGGACGGGTCACGGACCAATTGAAGTGTCTTATCTTAGCTTCATTTATCTCTATTTGTAATCGTATAGTTTTCTATTACCCTTTTCCTCTGCATTGGTTTAGGTATTTTCAGATGTTCGGTTTCAAGTAAGAGGAGACTGACGATATGGTCAAAATCAACGGGCGGCGGTTGTTTATTAATAAAACAGCTTAGGAATCAACAAGTACATCGTCTCTTTGGTTCAAATCTAATTGTCTCTTTCATTCAATCTAATCGTCTCTTTCATGTGGCTGTTGTTTCATGTGGCAGTTTTCTTCTTCCGGTGCTGTTCGCTGGTTGTTGTCTTGGTTTCCAGGCCAACACGCGCATTCTCTCTCGTGGTTCGCTGGTCTGGTTGTCAAGACAACCTGGTCTCCTCGCCGATCAGGCAGGGAGTGCTTGATTTCGTATCGGCGGAGTCTGCTATGAACCTCGGCTCAGTCATCTGGTCTCAATGGCTCTCATGTCATCGGCTCTTCAGTAGCCGGCTTGTCGAGTCTCAGGCTCGGTTCTCCGTCTCCTCTGAGTGTCTTGCTCGGCTCTCGAGTTCTGTTTGATGATTCTCTCTCCGTCGGTGGAGGTTCAGCGCTCAAGCAAGGAGCGCTCATCTCCAGGTTCCTTCGCTCAGCCGGTGTGTGTGGCGTGTCTCTCCAGGTTCCTTCTGGTGTGAGTCGTGTGTCTAGTGTGTCGCCATCAGCCCTTTTTATCAGAGGAAGAGAGAGAGAGAGAGAGGGGGAGGGGGAGACAGAGAGCGAGAGGGAGGGGGAGACCCTGCCTGCCTATTCACGTCCATGATCTGCCATCCTTATTGGGCCACATTCCAGCAGAAACCTGTCTGCTGGTGTCCTGTCCACATGTTACACAATTTCTTCTGCTGACACAACCGTTTGGGTCCTCTGACAACGGTTTTTCACAGTTTGAATCTGCTGACACTTTAATAATTTCTGAATGAGAGGGTAGTTTTTCACTGAGTAATACATCATCATGCTTGTGACTAAAATGTTTACATAGTCTAGATAAGAACCAGACTACTTTTAGACAGCCCAGACAACAAACCCTATATATCCGTCCTTTAATAGAACACTTTATTTACTGATTAAATAATGTGACCAATATTTGTATAGTTTTACCTTCTAATATTTAAGAGTTTTTATTCTTTACTGTGACTAAGTTATTCTAATAGTTTCTAAGAGTTTATGCCTACATGTAACCTATGAAATTGCTAAATCTTTTAGTATATCATTGCTTTGCATTGTTCTTTCAACTAGTGGCAGTTCTCTGTGTAATGGGAGATTTCCAAATAGCCTGTGTCAGCTTTCTGACCTCTGGGTTAGTCAGCAGCAGCCGTGTTGTAACCTGAAATTCCTTCCTTAGGGTAAATATGACCTTTTATGATCTCACCGGTTATTCTGAGTTTGGTTCCTGTTTCAACGATAATGATTTCCTCTCTTGTCAGTTGGAGGTGGCCTAAACCACAGCTGCTAACCAACCAGTGGAATGTGCATTAACATCATAAACAGTCTTTTGCCCTCCAGATTGTCCTCCATTTGGCTGAGTGCGGGGTGATCTCCCTCTCAAGCTTCACTATAGCCAATTTTGTCTTTCTAATCATTACCTTGTACATTTCACTTGCATTTATTCATGTTTTCATTTAGAAATATACGACAAGCACAAGCTAACGGCTAACTCCAGGCTGACTGTTAGCACCAAGCTAGCCTTTACAGGCCCACCGTTGGCTCTGACCAACGGCCAGCTACCGGCTAACAGCTAGCTCTTACCGGTCTACCGCTAGCCACCGGCTAACGCAGCAGCAAGCTAATGGTTAGCTCTCACGGGCCCATTGTTAGCTAACGGCTACTACTGAAGCTGTGTAACGTGAGGAATAGCGATGGAGGCCTGATCACTTTAGACAGCCGACTGCCTCTTCTTTAGCCAAAAGAAAAAAGGGGCAGACAACACCCGTCTCTCTCACAGGACGGCGTTACCAGAGATACAGTGGCGTCGGCAGCAAGCCCCATCTTATGCTGGCTGCTGCCGCCTTGAGTTCCGGCTAAAAAACACGCAAACTGTAACCGAGGGGTACAATTCCCTGACTGTATTGATAAGTATGGTATCATTAAACCACTACCGCTTTATGTACTTTAACTTCTGGCCATACAGTACACGATATCTAAGTATGATGAACACTTTCCCACATATGAAATCAGGTCCACACAAATATAACAGTCGAAGGTTTAATATAGCAAAAGGTATATACAACATTCACTTAATTACATTTATGATTTGAATGCACTTGTAAGGCAAATGAGTATTCATAGGCAAATCAACACTGAATGTCCAATCTCTGGTTACGCAGGAAGCAAGTATACAACCTGGTTCTTTAGGGAACTATAGCGATGGTACTTAAGGATTATAGCGGGATACTAAAGGGGTCCTGCTGGTTGTAAGTCAGTAGGGGGGGGGGGGGGTTTAGAGAGCCGTCAGCTGCATCCCATCTGGCCAATGATTCCTGGGGAGAATTCAGGTACAGAACACAGTGCCCGCAGGATCTTGATCCACAGATGAATACACTTGGGCCCTCTTGTAGATGGTAGCTGTAGGCTGTAGGTCCACAACGAAGGAGAAGCGAGGCGGCCTCGGTCTGGGTTGAGCGCCGTCTCACCTGGGCTCCTCTCGGGGGTAATTCCAACACTCACCGGCGTTGGCTGTTATCCGCTCCACAAATCAAAGCACCCAAAGCAAATAGATATTCCATGCCGTATAGGCTCAGCAGTCGTCCGGGTAGGTAATCCAATGTGCAGGTCCACTCGTCCTCGCCCAGAACTCCTCGGATGAAAGCACCACGCGTGGTCTGCCCAGCCTGGTTAAGACTCTAGATAACGCGAGGAAACGATGGGGGTGCTGCTCACTTTAGAACTCTAATCGAACGATGCACCATACATAATAGACTATTATTAACTTAATAGAAATACGTCCCACTCGACGGTACAGTGCCAAACTATGACAATTCAGCTATGAATTTACACGAGGTCTCAATGCCTATTCTGGGGCCAAATAGGCCATACTGCACCACACGTGGGTCGTGGGTGAGGCTTCACGTCTGTTACTAGGTTGGAGGGTAAAGGACTAATGGACTAAAAGAAAGTTCTACTTTACTTGCGCCATATTTATATGCACGGTGAACAAATAGTACCATTCGTATTTCGGTAGCCGTATTCCTACGCGGAACCGGGGCTAGTTGGGACATGTTCGTCGGCACTATTGAACTTGCCACAGGGGCTTGTCTGCTGACGCCAGGTTCTTGTCCAATGAGAGAATGAACTATTATGGGCTGTAGTAGACTAAAGGGATATTCAGTGTATATGTACAAAGAATATACAAGGGATATCAAACGATATACAAATACTATTAAATATATATCCATAAATAAATATATATATTCGGTTTAATCTGATCCTTCACAACAGCCGCCCCCTAATTAGTCCCACCTAATTAGCTAAGCAGAGACAGATTAACCGCACTGTCTACCACTCAAGGTCCGCTGTAAGGGTCAGTCAACTCACAAAGTCGTGGGGTCATGGTCGTCATCGATAGTGTCTGGGAGTCTTGGCAGTTTTATTAGCCTCGCCACGGGTCGTGTGTAAGTCCGCCCTTGGACGAGCACTTCAGCTGCTCGGACCTTGCCATCGGCACCGGTGATCACTTTGCTTACGCGGCCAGCCGGCCACATAGCTCTGGGTAGTGACTGGTCGATAATCATGACGACTGTTCCTTCTGTCAAATTGTCTCTCTCTTTTACCCACTTCTGGCGGGTCTGTAGAGACGGTAGATAGTGGAGTAGGAAGCTATTCCAAAACTTTTCAGCCATTACTTGACTGTACCTCCACATTCTTCGGCCGTTCGCTTCTTCAGGCCTGTACATTGTCTGGGGTAGCGCGGGGTCCAGCCGCTCCATCAAGAGTGTGTTGGGGGTGACTGGGTCGACATCTGCTACATCACTTGAGACGTAACCGAGGGGCTTGGAGTTCAATACTCCCTCGATCTCCGTGAGGACTGTCATTAGGACTTCTTCCGCCACAGTCTGGGCCCCAAGCACGGCGTACAGGGCTGTCTTTATGGAACGTACTTCTCGTTCCCAGGTTCCACCGAAGTGGGGTGCGTTCGGGGGATTAAACTGGAAGTCAATCTGGGATGGAGCGAGGTGGGTCTTAAGTTCTGGGCCCATAGCTTGGAAGCTCTCTCTCAGCTCTCTTTCTCCGCCTTTGAAGTTTGTCCCGTGATCAGACAACAATGTAGACGGTTTTCCTTTCCGCGATGTGAATCTTCGGAAGGCCATAAGGAATGAGTCTGTGCTCATGGTTGGAAGGAGTTCGATATGTATCGCTCTGGTGGTCATGCATTTGAATACAATACCCCACCGCTTCTCGGTTCCTCTTCCTTTCTTTATATACAACGGGCCAAAACAGTCCATGCCTGTGGAGTGAAAAGGCTTGTCGCCGAGTCGGAGGCGACAGGGAGGTAGGTCAGCCATCCGGGGTATGCTGGGCTGCGCGCGCCACTTTCGGCAGTCTAGACAGGTTCGCTGGAAGCGTCGCACTGCTTCTCTCCCTTGAAGTATCCAATAGCGACGTCTGATCTCCGCGAAGACTCTCTCTGCTCCTGCGTGGTGCACATCCTCGTCGTATTTCTTTATGATCAGCTCTGTGACCTTGTGTCGGCTGTTCAAGACTATCGGGTACTTAACGTCATCCGGTAGGTCGGGGGCTCTCCGCAGACGACCACCCACTCTGATGAGATTATGGGCGTCGCTCTCGGGTGCCAGGTGGAGCAGTCTGCTGTCTGATGGGACGGACTTTCCTCCCTGTAGACAGTCTAGCTCATCGGGGAACGAGTCTCTCTGGGCTCGTTGTAGTAGAAGAAGTTCTGCTTCTTCGTAGTCAGCTGCTGAAATGTCAGTGGTGGGCTGAATCTCTGGGTGGTGCCACAGGAATGTCTTTAGCTGCGCACTCTGTAGGGTGAGGCAATCATCTATGTTGGGGTCTGTGGAGGCAACTGTGCTCAATCCACAGAACATAGGTTTCTTGTTTTCGGCCTCCTCTTTACTCGCCTCCCGTGGGGTGGGCGTAGGCCACTCTTCTTCCGGGAGCTTGAGGAATTCTGGTCCGTCACTGTAGATGTTGCGACGGGTGAGGTCATCTAGGGACATTCCCCGGGTGATGACGTCAGCTGGGTTGTGTTTGGTGTCCACATACCGCCAGCTTGCTGCTTCTGTTAACTCTTGAATCTCTGTGACTCTGACTCCCACGAAGACCTTGTATCTGCATGAATCAGACTTGATCCATGTGAGTACTGTCGTAGAGTCTGACCACAAGATTGTTCTTTGCACCGGGATGGTGAGTTCACGTTGGATTAACGTGGCTAGATGCGCTCCTGCTAGGGCTGCGCAGAGCTCTAGACGCGGGATAGATTGTTGCTTACGTGGGGCTATTCTTGAGCGAGCCAGGATGAAAGCGGTGTGTATCTCTCCTCCCTTCTCTTGGGCACGCAAGTAGGCCACAGATCCATAGGCTACTTCGGAGGCGTCGCTGAAGACGTGTAGATCCATCTTGCATGTCTCTGGCCTCACTGTGGGTGGGAAGTAGCTGCGGCGTATGTTGACGCCTGGGAGTGAGCGGAGTTCCGTCTCCCACTCTCTCCATGTGGAGGCAAGGTGTGCGGGTATTGGGTCGTCCCAGCCCTGGTCCTTGTCCCATAGTGCTCGTACAATCATCTTTGCCCTGGTGGTGTAAGGTAGAATACATCCCAACGGGTCATATTGTCTGGCGAGTGTTCTGTACACACTCCGTCTGGTGGTCGGTATCGCCGTCGACCTTCCCTGCTCCGTGGTCAGGGGTTTGTGTCTATAGTGGAGCGAGTCTGTTTTGAAGCGCCAGACTAGTCCTAGTGTCATTTCTTGGGCTTCTCCTGGGATGGTCGCCATCCAGGTCTCGCTACTGGCTGCCTTGTCCGCGGGGGAGAGGCTGCGCAATACTTGCGGGTCGCTGCTGGCCCACTGCCTGAGATCAAAGCCGCCTTTGATCAGGGAGGCGCGTAGCTTGAGTAGGAGAGCCTCGGCTTCTTCTTGGGTCGAAACGCTTTGTAAACAGTTGTCCACGTAGAAACTGTTCTTCACACTGTGTCGGACCTCTTCATCTGCTGCTGGGTCCTCTGCGACGTGTTTCTGCAGTGCAAATGTAGCACAGCACGGGCTGCATGTGGTTCCGAAGGGGAGGACTTCCCATTGGTAGATGGCTGGGTGCTCATCTCCGATCCTCTCTCTCCATAGGAACCGCAGTAGGGGCTTATCCTCCTCCACTAGTCTCACCTGCAGGAACATCCCTTTGATATCCCCGCTGATAGCCACCTTGTCCTGGCGGAAGCGTAGTAGCACGCCTAGTAGAGAGGGGCCGAGTGTGGGGCCGGGCAAGAGCTCTTTATTCAGATTCTGGGATCCGATCTGGTAGCTGCAGTTAAACACAATGCGATCCTTGCCGTTGTGGTGGACCTTGTGGTGCGGCACGTACCATGATTCGATCGTCTGATCGGCCTCTTTAATGTCAATCTTCATTACGTGTCTCGCTGTGATTAGCTTCTCAATCTCAGCGCGGTACACACTCTCTTGAGCGGGGTCTTTGGCTAGGCGCCGCTCTGTGTTCAATAGATACCACTCCGTAGCTTCTTTCGTGGCGTGAAAGGTGGGCATTCCCTCTCGCCTCAGGAGTGGAGTTGCGTATCTCATCACTCCGCCGACTGTGACTCTCTTTGTCCCTTGCTCGAGGAGGTTTATGGCGTAAATGTCTTCTTTAGAACGAATGTCTTTCTTTTCGTTCTTAAAGGGCATTGTCTCTAGTGTCCATAGCCTCTCGACATGCTGCAGGAGAGTGGTGTCTTCTTCTGTCACTCTGGAGTGGAGGCAGCTAGTGGCTGCTGTTCGGTTGAGAGATTTAGCGAGGGGGCCTTGTAGTGTCCATCCTAGGCGGGTCTCGACTGCTGCAGGACAGCCTCTGGGTCCTGTATGGACCCGGTCTATCGGGACTATGAGGTCTGCATGGTCGGAGCCTATCAGCAGGGTCGGGGTGGCGCCGTCTATGAGCGGGATAGGTAGTTGACGCAGGTGCACATATTTATCCATCAGTTTGGCGATGGGGTAGGTGTACTGTGATAGTCCTATTTCTTGGCTGGTGAAAGCATTTGTAATCCTATACCGTCTCTCTGGCTGCCCGCTTGCTGCGATAGTGAAGGAGACATTCTCGCCTTTTATCGTCTTTAAATCTCTTCTTATTGTCCGAATCGTCATCTGGTTCTCGCTCCCCCGCAGTCCCAGCTGGGCCGCAGCGGATGCGAGGAGAAGGGTCTTCTCTGACCCGTCATCAAGGACGGCGTAAGTGTCCATGACTTTATCTTGGTGGCTCAATGTTACACGGACTACCTTTAAGAGCACCTGGGCGCCGCTGCTGCTGGCGGGGTCAATGTACATGACACTTGCCTTTGTGCTGCTCGATGGTACAGGTGCAGGCTTTCTTCTGTTACTGTCGTGTAGGACATCTAGGTGGGCTCCGTCACACCGACTGCACCTCTTCTTTAGGCGGCACTCGGCTGCCATGTGACTGCGCGCACATCGGTAACAGCGCCTGTTGGACTTTATCCATTGACTCACTTCTTCTGCATTCATCTTCTTGAACAGGTCACATTGTGACAGCCAGTGTTCCTTCTCGCAGTACGGGCACACCATCTTCCACTTCTCCTTTCTCGAGGGGGTACTGTGGTTCTTACTGCTCGGTACTGATTCTGATTGGTGCATGACAGTCACTGATCTTCTTCCATCGTTTACTCTCCTAGGTCCCTCTCTGGAGCTTGGTGTGCTCCGCACGAATGTATCCAAGTGTAGGCTGCTGACTTCTCTCGTCAGGAAGTCGGCTAAATCGAGGAGGGATGGTTCGGGACCGTTAGGATCACGGTGGTCTCTTTGCCGCCTAAAGCGCTCTTGTCTGGCGGGCGGCAGCTTCTCTAAAATCCTCTCGACGTTAGAGTTGGCGTATAGCTCGTGCATACCCTTTTCTCGTTGCGCTCCCAGCATCCCTACCAGGGACTGCACTTTTATAGACAGGTCGTCTAGTGAGCGATTGTCTGTTGCTGGGGGTAGGCGGTCAATATGCCCCATCTCTTGGATTACGTAATCCCATATACGTCCATATCTCTGGTCCAGCGCCGCCAGAGCCGCGGTGTATGGGGTCGTAGAGGTGGCATAGGCTAGCGCTATATTGTGCGCTCGGGGTACTTTCAGGTGCTTCAGTAATATTGCATACTTGTGGCGTTCGTTAACGACATCCACCATCATTGTCTCTAAGCACATCCGGAGCTCCGTGTACTGTGCTCGATTCTCATGGGTGAAGTCTGGAAACGTCGGTGTGCCAATGTATGACGCCGTGGATGGCTGGCACATCGGTGAGCGTTGGGAGAGAGGCCTCCTAGGCGAGTCTCCTCTTGCGCCTCTCTGTGGGCTGGTACCGGCAGGGTACCATGGCCCGCTGGTCCAGGTGCTGTTCCTCGGGGCTGGTCGTGCGTCATGCTCACCCGTGAATAGAGTCGGGGGTCTGTAGCGCAGCGCCGCGGGGGTATAGCCTGGGCTGTACTGGACCTCCTGGTCCGGTGGAGTACTGTGCTGTCGTCGGGCTTGGTTCTCCTCCTCTCCCTCTTCTTCTTCTGTCAGGTCCTCTAGATCCTGTAGTCGTTTATTTAGCCTCTCCGCAGTGTATGCTGCTCCTTCCTTGTAGCTGGGTCTCGCTTGGACCGGTCGGGGAAGGGGGTCTGCGGGGGGTATAGGCTCTCTCTGGTGGTCAAGTTCAGGGTCGCTTGGTCGGTTAGGGGATGCTGCCCTTGACTGTTGTCTCGACGAGGCCCTTGAACCCCTGGCGGAGGGAGAGGGTGTTGCCTTGGTGATCAGCTGCTCCATTAGCTGCGCTTGTAGTCTGTCGCGCTCGCCCTGTAGTCTGTCGCGCTCGGCTTCGCGCTGGATGAGAGCGATGTCGCGCTCTGCTTCTCTTTGGGCACCGTCAGCGGCGCGCTGGGTGTCGGACCGGTCTCTTGCCATATTCTCTTCCGTTTGAAGGCGTCTCATCTCCAGGCGTATGTGCTCTTCTTCGCTCCGTTGCTGTGTTTGGAGTCGATCGCGTTCACCCTGAAGTCGATCGCGTTCACCCTGGAGTCGATCGCGTTCGGTAGAGGCTGTCAGGCTGACGAGGAACGCCTGTGACAGCATCCTCTCCGCCTCGCTGGGGGAAGACGCTTGTAGAGGTGAGCCGCTCCTGGCTGTACTCGTTGGGGAGTCCTGGAGCTCTATCTCCTCGGCGCTCTCCTCATCTTGTTCCGTGCAGGGTTCCACCTCTGGAGGGTTGTCTTCCTCCCGGAGCTGGTCGGGGACTACTTCTTCGGTATTGGCGGGGGGTAAAGGCATGTCTGTTCCCTCCTGGTCCCCACCGTGAGCTTGGTCAGTTACATTAGAACCCACTAGGGCCTCTGTGGTCGGGGTAACCTGGTCGTTAAGGTCAGACATAATTTTACTTTCTACTTTTACCGCGTTTACCGTCTGTAGAAGGCTAGGTAGTTGACTGACAGCGTAATCCTCTAAGTACTGAGGTGTCTGTCGTCTGCGCCGCGGGCGTTCTACGTTAGGAGGACCGTTTCGTGGAGTGTTCATCATAGGCCATTTCAATATTAATAACACTATATTAATATTACACTAGTTACCATCCGGCTCGAAGGACCAATTGTAACTGAGGGGTACAATTCCCTGACTGTATTGATAAGTATGGTATCATTAAACCACTACCGCTTTATGTACTTTAACTTCTGGCCATACAGTACACGATATCTAAGTATGATGAACACTTTCCCACATATGAAATCAGGTCCACACAAATATAACAGTCGAAGGTTTAATATAGCAAAAGGTATATACAACATTCACTTAATTACATTTATGATTTGAATGCACTTGTAAGGCAAATTAGTATTCGTAGGCAAATCAACACTGAATGTCCAATCTCTGGTTACGCAGGAAGCAAGTATACAACCTGGTTCTTTAGGGAACTATAGCGATGGTACTTAAGGATTATAGCGGGATACTAAAGGGGTCCTGCTGGTTGTAAGTCAGTAGGGGGGGGGGGTTTAGAGAGCCGTCAGCTGCATCCCATCTGGCCAACGATTCCTGGGGAGAATTCAGGTACAGAACACAGTGCCCGCAGGATCTTGATCCACAGATGAATAATAGATTAATGTTTTTTATTGTTTTTTTTGTAGCCAAGAGTAAATACCATAACCCTATCAAAAACAGTAGTCAAAGTGTATATTTTCCTTTTTACCAATGTTTTATACGATTTATCGGAAATACGAATTTATCAGGAAAATGCTAATTATATCTCTTTTATCGTAAAACCGCAAGGAAATTACTAAATCCAGATTCAACCCTGCCATTGGAAAGACGAGCCTTTTCCCTATCAATAGATGTATGATTTGGCCATAATAAGGTCAAGGTCAAGTTCAAGGTCAAATATGAATTCATAATTAAAATTGATTATCATTTATTACTGTATCTACAAATCCTTCTGTTTAATCATCTTCCCATTATTCATTTGCTTAGATTTTTTTTACACTTGATCTCAATAAGGTGGTGAATGCGCTCAGTGAGCCAAATCAGAAGGACCTCAATACACAAATAAATCATAATTTATATTCTCCTTTTCTTCATTACAATTTACTCAAGCCTAGTAACAGACACAATATTTCTGACACTGGAAATACATACCCCCAGGCAGGGCCGCCTCAGGGGGTGTGCGAGCAGTGCGGTCGCACAGGGCCTCGCGGGAAGGGGGGCCTCGAAAAAAAAAACTAAAAAAAAAAAAAAAAATTATTATTTTTTTTTATTTTTATTTTATTTTTTTGCGAGGCCCCCCTTCCCGCGAGGCCCTTTTTCATCACAGACCTAAAATCTGGTTTTGCTTATATGCTTATATATTTCACATTAGACACGTTTGTAGAATGTGTCTGACTTCCTGCCTCTGCGGCTCTGCAGACTGCAGTTTTCCGGTTTCTGCGGATTTGCTGCTCTACAGATTTTAGGATAGTGTTTCCGGCCCGTCCGCCGTAATACCAAATAGAAGAAGAAGACACGACACGAGGTAGATAATTCAGCGCTATTCAGAGGAGCGAGGCGAGTGGATGTCTTTTCAAAAGCCGCATGGATCAGAAGAAATTACACCGTGGGCCAAGAAAGTCTCCTTTCAACTTTACCATTGGCGCCGGATTGATACTGCGTTATGGTGAGTCAACCTATGATTATATTCCCGCCGTGGACCTATGCTCTCTTTCTCTCTCTCTGGAGCCAAACTGGTCGACTAGCTAATATAGTACTACTAGTAGCTAACGGTGTGTGCCTGGTGTCAGCGCCTGTATTGCTTTTCTCATGTTGTAGTTTCAGTGGTAGTGCGTTAGCTCATGGTTAGCGATAGCCGGGTTGAGCTAACTGGCTAACTGATAGCATCAAAGTAACGTGCGCAGCCAGCAGCTAACGTCATAGCTAGCTGCCGGCTAGCTGCCGGCTGCGCACGTTACTTTGATGCCATCAGTTAGCCTAGGCTAGAGTTAGCTGTTAGCTTGTGCTACGAGTCGACCATTGACATTAGCCGTGAGAATAGCAGGGGGTTCTGGCTTATTTTGTCCCGCCAGCGAGAGGCCTTTCGTCAACGTGGAGACCTGTGTTGCGGCCTTTCGCCCTGCGTTCCTTTTGTGCAGGTAAGATTAATGAAAATGTCATGACATTACCCCACTCTTCCTTCCTTCCCCTCCCGAATGTTTTGTTAATAACGATGTTTTTTTCCAGGCAAAACATATGCTACTTCACAACATTTGGAGATACGACATGTGCTGTGTGTGAATGTCTTGGTCGCTTGTGTAGCTTGGGTAGCGTTGGGCCGTTGGCCAAAGCTGTGTGTGGCCTGGTGTCACAGTACCTGGCTAGCCTATTTAGCTGATGTCGGCCATTGGCTCCTTGCTGCTTTGGTTTCTCTGGTATAGACCCTCTTCTTGTTGGATTTAAGTGTTGATCTTTGTCCTTTTGGATCTCTCATACATGCTCTAGTCTCTCTCTAACACACACACACATGACAAACACACATGTTCTCTCTCTCTCTCTCTCTCTTTCTAACACACACAGTCTGCCTATGGCGGCCTTTCTCGATGGCTAGGCTGTGCTCAAGGATCTTCAGTCACAGTGCTCAGGTATTCTGCCACTGTGTACTCTCTGTTTAGGGCCAAATAGCATTTAAATTTCTTTCCAATGTGTCTCTCTCTCTCTCTCTCTCTCTCTCTCTCTCTCTTGGATTTAAGTGTTGATCTTTGTCCTTTTGAATCTCTCATACATGCTCTAGTCTCTCTCTAACACACACACACATGACAAACACACATGTTCTCTCTCTCTCTCTCTCTCTTTCTAACACACACAGTCTGCCTATGGCGGCCTTTCTCGATGGCTAGGCTGTGCTCAAGGATCTTCAGTCACAGTGCTCAGGTATTCTGCCACTGTGTACTCTCTGTTTAGGGCCAAATAGCATTTCAATTTCTTTCCAATGTGTGTCTCTCTCTCTCTCTCTGTACACTGTATATTGATTGTAGAACGGGAGCTCTCTCTCGCTCTCTCTTTTGCTATATGTTGACTGTATCATGCCCCGCCTCGGGCAGCGCTATTATTTAAGAATATGGGGGGGGGGCTCGCGTTAAATCTCGCACAGGGCCTCGCATTTCTCCCAGGCGGCCCTGCCCCCAGGTCCCTAGATGTTCCTAGATACCAAGAACATGCTAATTGACCTTGCAGAAGTGGAGCAATCTTCCATTTACTTAGGCATGTACCTTTAGGCGAAATTTCTGAAAATAGGGCTACAGCTTAACAGGATGAGTTATGATCACTTGGTTCTACGTTCTATAGTACCTGCTGTCTAACTTATTTGAATATTTCATAATTTATATGCTGCTGATGGGTTTTATGCAAGTCAAGCCCAATAACTTGCAAGCTAGAGCAAATAAGGAAGCAGATGATTTGGGCTGCTGTTTGTTACCACAGTGATTATTTGGGCTGCTGTTTGTTACCACGTGATGATTTGGGCTGCTGTTTGTTCCCACGGTGATGATGTTGTGTTGGTGTTTTGGTTTGGTTTGTTTTGGTTAGGGTTAGCCATCTGTTTATAGTAAACAATGTCATTACAATACAACAACAACAAAACACTACCCTGCGTAACACACAACCTGTAAAACTTCTGTTTCCCACATGCAGTCATGCTGAAGGACCTCTTTAGATCCACTGCTCACCAGAGATGTGCAGAGATCATTCAGCATAATGACCCACTGATCAATGACTAAGACCAAACCAACCGGGGGGTTACATCTCAGAATCAGAATGTTTATTGCCAAATACAGTACGTCATACATACTAGGATTTTGGCTTGGTGCTTTGCTCACAACAGCATGACTAGTACAATATAAAAGGGAATATAGAAATACAAAATATAAACCTGAGAATAAAAAATATATAACAAGTGGAGTTCAGTGAGATGTTGGAGTTTTTGTTTTACAGATGCAGCGGGTTCAAAGGATTTGTTTAAATAAAAATAGACAAATAGGATTCTGAAGAACCTATTTGATTCAAATAAAACAATCCAATGTCAATTTATATATGTTTGGCCCTTCTCTATAGGTCTCGGGAAGTGGGTGGGGCTTTATATGGTAGCTACAGTATGCGTTGCTAAGGATGCCGTTCACCATCTTTCCTGGGTCACTTCACATACATTTGTATCAATTGTAGTTTGTATCACTGAAACTAGAAAGTATATGAAGATGGAGGAAGGGATGGAGACACAGAAGGGTGGAGGTTGTGATATTATCTGGACAGACAGAAGGGTGGAGGTTGTGATATTATCTGGAGACCCAGAAGGGTGGAGGTTGTGATATTATCTGGAGACAGAAGGGTGGAGGTTGTGATATTATCTGCAGACAGAAGGGTGGAGGTTGTGATATTATCTGGAGACAGAAGGTGGAGGTTGTGATATTATCTGGAGACGCAAAAGGGTGGAGGTTGTGATATTATCTGGAGACCCAGAAGGGTGGAGGTTGTGATATTAATTATCTGGAGACAGAGAAGGGTGGAGGTTGTGATATTATCTGGAGACAGAGAAGGGTGGAGGTTGTGATATTATCTGGAGACCCAGAAGGGTGGAGGTTGTGATATTATCTGGAGACCCAGAAGGGTGGAGGTTGTGATATTAATTATCTGGAGACAGAGAAGGGTGGAGGTTGTGATATTATCTGGAGACAGAAGGGTGGAGGTTGTGATATTATCTGGAGACAGAATGGTGGAAGTTGTGATATTATTTTGAGACAGAGAAGGGTGGAGGTTGTGATATTATCTGGAGACAGAGAAGGGTGGAGGGTGTGATATTATCTGGAGACACAGAAGGGTGGAGGTTGTGATATTATCTGGAGACAGAAGGGTGGAGGTTGTGGTATTATCTGGAGACAGAAGGGTGGAGGTTGTGATATTATCTGGAGACAGAAGGGTGAATGTTGTGATATTATCTGGAGACAGAAGGGTGGAGGTTGTGATATTATCTGGGGACCCAGAAGGGTGGAGGTTGTGATATTAATTATCTGGAGACAGAAAGGTGGAGGTTGTGATATTATCTGGAGACACAGAAGGGTGGAGGTTGTGATATTATCTGGAGACAGAAGGGTGAAGGTTGTGATATTATCTGGAGACAGAAGGGTGAAGGTTGTGATATTATCTGGAGACAGACGAGTGGAGGTTTTGATATTATCTGGAGACAGAAGGGTGGAGGTTGTGGTATTATCTGGAGACAGAAGGGTGGAGGTTGTGGTATTATCTGGAGACAGAAGGTGGAGGTTGTGATATTATCTGGAGACCCAGAAGGGTGGAGGTTGTGATATTATCTGCAGACAGAAGGGTGGAGGTTGTGGTATTATCTGGAGACAGAAGGGTGGAGGTTGTGGTATTATCTGGAGACAGAAGGGTGGAGGTTGTGGTATTATCTGGAGACAGAAGGGTGGAGGTTGTGGTATTATCTGGAGACAGAAACGTGGAGGTTGTGGTATTATCTGGAGACAGAAGGGTGGAGGTTGTGGTATTATCTGCAGACAGAAGGGTGGAGGTTGTGGTATTATCTGCAGACAGAAGAGTGGAGGTTGTGATATTATCTGGAGACAGAAGGGTGGAGGTTGTGGTATTAGCTGGAGACAGAAGGGTGGAGGTTGTGGTATTATCTGGAGACAGAGAAGGGTGGAGGTTGTGGTATTGTCTGTGGCAGCTTTTCACACAGCAGGTCCGTATTTTATTCCAAAACACCCGCCTCTAGACTCACGCAGTGGACGGGAGTGATCCTCTGCATTAACCTGACATCACGTTCCAAAGGACCTACACTGTGATACCTCTCCGTGTCTGTGACTTCAAGTGCTTCCTCTAAAAAATAAACACAGAGACTGGACTGTCTGCTCTCCTAAAGATAACAACAGCAAACAACTGTATAGGTTTAGGGCTCTGCAGAGGTGAACGGTATAGCTGTAACAGCGCTGGAAGGGTTAACTCCGCTATTTAAATCTTATTTTATGATTAATGCTCTTGTGCATCTGCTGAGTGAGAGCTCACAGCTCAGCCATCTGTCCTGTGTGTGTGTGTGTGTGTGTGTGTGTGTGTGTGTGTGTGTGTGTGTGTGTGTGTGTGTGTGTGTGTGTGTGTGTGTGTGTGTGTGTGTGTGTGTGTGTGTGTGTGTGTGTGTGTGTGTGTGTGTGTGTGTGTGTGTGTGTGTGTGTGTGTGTGTGCGTGTGCATGTTTGTGTGTGTGTGTGTGTGTGTGCGTGTAGGTGTGTGTGTGTGTGTTATTGTGTTTGGCTGGTGTAGGTGTGTGTAGTAGTATCTGGTAATAGATATCTCATTTTGGCTCAAGTGGTCAACTGCAAATTTCTCTGTTGGATTGGTTGTAAATTCACTGGCAGTAATCATCCACAGAGGAGTCGTCTTCGTAGTACATTGTTGTGTTTGTGTGGATAAATCTTCCTTTATGGTCCTTAAAATCTCTGTGGTGTCCGCCGTGTAGACGCCACAGTCGTGGGGCTGTGCGTTTATGTTTTTTTGTGGGGCATGTATGCAGTGTGAGTTCCTGTGACGCTACCTTTGTTTAACCTTTATTTACCCAGGGTAGGTTTGCTGAGCAAAGATGCTCTTTTTCAGGAACGCCCTGCTTCACATTCACACAGTTCCATTCACACCTGGGAGCTGCCCAGTACAACCACAGTCTGACACCATTGGCCACTGAGCAACTCCACTGGAGCAGTTGGGGGTTAAGTGCCTTGCTCAAGGGCACTTCAGCGGTTGGTGTTAAGGGGATGGGAGAGAGTTATGAATTCACATCCCCAGCCCAGATTTTTTCCTGCCGGTCCCGGGGATCGAACTGTGGGATATTTGTGGATATCCTGAAGAAGAATGTTCTCAGTCAACCGAGGTTTGGATAATAACAAGGTTTATTAACCAAACAGTATAGTACAGAAGAGAGAATGGCTGAGGGCTTCGCCCCAGGTGATCAGCTGAAATGACCCAGGTAAAAGACCTGGATTGATCTCGGGAGGAGACTTATATAGTTAACAAGGGGGGGATGTGGTCCCATTTGATAGGTCAAATGGGGGGGAGGATACAGGTTTGGGGAGAGGGGCACAGGATTGGGGAGAAAGGGGAGGGGAATGTCTTATTCCACAGAGGGGGGGGGGGTGCACAGGTAAGGGGACACAGGGGAGGGGAATATCTTTACATGAGGACATTATATTATACCACAATACTCACTTTTCTCTATTATAATGTGGGTGAGATTAATGTATAATATACCAGGATTGTTTGGAACAGGTAAAAGTGAATAGGTATGGTAAAAGACTGGGACCGATGTAATCCATCGGTTATCAGAATGAATAAAATAGAAAACAATTAAAATAATGAAAATGTTGGCCAATGTGATCTGTTGGTTGGCATAACAGTTTAAAATAGTATTATTTATATACATGATTCATGACATGATCGACTGGACTGCGGTCTGTGTTATTTTGATATCAGAGATGTGGGAATAGATATCACCCTTTTCTTTTATTAATCTCAAAATACCTATGTCAATGATTGGTCCTCAACTCTGATATCAAACAACAAATAACATAATCATTAGAGGCTATAGCTGTGCACATATCTTGGCATACCTTCAGTCGTTCATGTCGTGACTCAGGGGAGCTAATGTCATGGTTGTGCATACAGGCATAGTAATAAACCAATTAAATACATGTGAACACTGTCTCTGTGTGGTCAGAGTGCACAGGGTGAAAAAACTAAATCGTGTGCATAATTATTAGGAATAGGATTTACACATAAGCATTAACCTAGTGGCTAATGTGTACAAAACATTTTAACAACCGTTAACCTAGTGGTTAATAAAACTGATATAAAAGGTGATTATGATAATCGTTATGCATTGTTCTGTGGTGCATACTATCAATGGTCAAAACAAACTTGGTGTCTTGGAACAACCCAACTGGTTCTGCCCTGTTTAACAATACCATTTTGCAATGTGACTCTGTGATCATTTCTCATTGCCATTATAAAATTGGTTAATGCAATCTTACTGATTGTATTTCATCATATTCCTAGTCAATAATTTTCCAGATACATATGAACTCTGTGAAACAGTTCTTGTTTGTGAATCTGACAGTTGCTGTGTCGTGTTGATCATCTGTTCTCGGTCTGTCGTGACCATATTATATTACCCCCTTGCAGCGTGTATTTACACATACAATTAAAACATATACTATACGTGGATTTCATATACCCTCGGCCTCGGGCATATTAAACCTTACGTTCGCCCATGGATAGTTTCATATCGCACTTTTGTATGACGTCATCAGTCCAAGCGACGTTCACGCGTTCCCATTCACCTCAGAAATAACGCTTTGCAATCCATGCAATATTTTTTTTACGAGCTTTCAATAGCCTGGAATTCACCTAAACCAGCGTTTTGTTACCGAATGAACGCGCCTGTGCATATGTGAAGCGTAAACAAACAGAAACGATAAAACTATATTTCCCAAAATTGTCGTTCCCGTGGGCTGGTTTTGTTGGTTTCCGGAAATCACTATCTTAGTTTGTCACGTGAGTTGCACCCCAATGTTATTATCTGTATAACGGTAACTCGTCTTCCAATGCTCGGCGCGATATCAGTCGGCATACTGTGCACATACAAACAAGACTTTAAACAGACAAACAAACGAAAATACATAAAAGTTAACGTATGTATATACCTGGTCTGTATTGGATCGCTGTTCGTTTAATCGCCCAGCACCTTGCTGCGATAAGGCATTTATACCCTTGATATACCTATACATCGTTATTAAAGCATAACGACCGAACCTGACTTCAAAATTTAACAGCGATATATTAGATTTGAATATACCGTTTAATCACACTCTCGGTCTCTTCAACCCGCGACTAATGTCCCGTTTAATGTACTTTCCGCGACTAATGTCCCGTTTAATGTACATTCACGTACTCCCGGGACATCGCGTAATCATGTACTACTAGGACATCGCGTAATCATCTTCCCGCTATCTGTATGATCAATTGGTTAATTTAATCCGAATACATCGTTTTCAGGAATGGAAGAGATTGTGAGCTTAGTTTGAGGTTGAAACAATGAATATTATGACGTTACTCTGGTAAATCTAATTATGATTCTAACAGCTTCTCGGTCCTAACTTCCCGCCTCTTTGCCAAAAGAATCACAGAACAGTTTCTAAGAGAGTAGCGTTTTCCAATGATATCACTCTAATAAGCTCACGTATCTTCTTTTGTTGCCTATATTTCAGTCTGCATCAGCTAGACTTGGGTTAGCAATCCAACAACCTGTGTGCCTTAGCTTTTGATCGGCTCCAACTCGACCTGGAATAGCACTTCAACCTTTGTGCCTAAACTTTCGGGAATAGCACATAATAACCCATCCTCTCAGAACCGCCTGATAAGGACCCAGGTGCATGCGTTGCCCTGGTAACGATTCTCAATACAGATCAGATATATTAATGCACATTATTCTTACTCAGCCATGATCTCAATATTTGACAACATTCTGTAACATTCACCTGGCACAGAGAAAAGCGGGAAGGTTTTAATTCCTTGCCATACATTTTTTGGTCGACCAGTCTATTATACTCACTTTTCTCTGTATAGCTGAAACAATACAGCACGCCGGGAGGACGCAAAGAGTCCATCACAAGTTCGTAGACGCCAATTGTGGGATATTTGTGGATATCCTGAAGAAGAATGTTCTCAGTCAACCGAGGTTTGGATAATAACAAGGTTTATTAACCAAACAGTATAGTACAGAAGAGAGAATGGCTGAGGGCTTCGCCCCAGGTGATCAGCTGAAATGACCCAGGTAAAAGACCTGGATTGATCTCGGGAGGAGACTTATATAGTTAACAAGGGGGGGATGTGGTCCCATTTGATAGGTCAAATGGGGGGGGGGGATACAGGTTTGGGGAGAGGGGCACAGGATTGGGGAGAAAGGGGAGGGGAATGTCTTATTCCACAGAGGGGGGGGGGGCACAGGTAAGGGGACACAGGGGAGGGGAATATCTTTACATGAGGACATTATATTATACCACAGAACCGGCGACCTGCCGGTC
>NC_140178.1:97082267-97087267 GCF_963971535.1 Notolepis coatsorum
AATAGGTATATATAATTGGGTGTCATCAGCGTAAAAATGAAAGTTTATGCCAAATTTGCGTATGATATCGCCGAGGGGTAGCATGTAAATCGAAGATAGCAAAGGGCCCAGGACAGAGCCTTGTGGGACACCACATTGCACAGGGAGGGTCTCAGATGTTAAATCATTATAGACCACGCAGTGTGTTCTATCAGTTAAATAGGATTTAAACCAAGCTAGTGCGATACCCCGAATGCCAACATGATTCTCAAGCCGACCTAGAAGAATCGAGTGATCGATAGTGTCAAAGGCTGCACTAAGATCAAGCAATAAGAGCACAGAAGTGAGGTTTGAGTCAAGAGAGAGCAGTAAGTCATTTCATTTGTGACTTTGGTAACCGACAGAAAGGGCCGGTTTGATACGGGGGAAGCTGACATCACACTGGGTGAAAAAAGCTCCCCCACTGAACACCTCGCCAGCATGGATTGCTGAGGACATGGGAACCTTCAGCCGCTTCCACTTGCCTCTCACCGGGTCTATTTCCATACTGGAAAACCACCTCTGTATCCTCCTCATGAAGAGGAGGCCAAGAGGGACCACAGAGTGAGCAGATGCCATCATACCGAGCAGGCGCATCACGGACAGCGCCGTAACCGTCCTAGGACGGAACCTCCCGAGCGTGCCGAGAACACCCACTCGCCGCCGCTCTGAGAGGGATGCCCATATAGACCTTGAGCTTAGAATAAGCCCAAATACTCCACCTGTTGACTGGGAAGAGGAGTACTCTACTTCCAGTCTACAGCAAAATCCAGGCTGGTGAGGAATTCCACACCTGCCTGGTATGAGACCTGGCGATCTACCCTGACCGGCCAAGGACCAGAACGTCATCCAGGGCAGAATACACTTCGTAACCCCCGATGACGCAGAGGCCCCAGTGCGGTCTCCACGCACTTGGTGAAGATGCGGGGAGACAGAGAGTGCTCATCCATATGTGGTCCGGGCACTCGCTATCGTTAGAGACTCCGTATTGACACAGTGAACATCAATCGGTGCAAATAACTCGAAAAAACAACATGATTTGGACGTATATACTATTATACAACCTGGAAATGGATCGGGCATTTCTCCATCCCATAATAGAAAAAATTCTGTTCCACGCTCATCTGTCCACACCCCTAATTAAAATACTGTGAAATAGATTCCTTTCAAATATAATAACAATAAGCTACAGTATTGTTTTGGACCATATTTCCTGTCTCTCGGTTACCCCCAAAACATATTCAGATAACAACCTATGTGAGCATAGGTGTTGTTGTTTTAATTGCTGATGGCGTATTGGAATCTGCTTAATATAACTTGGGAATCTGTTTAATCTACCATGGGTGCAGTGTTTTTGGTCGGTGAAATCTACCCTGAAGAGATTAGTCAGTGTTGACAAGTGTCTCTGGGTAATAAGGGCTTGTTTGTGTGTGTGTGTGTGTGTGTGTGTGTGTGTGTGTGTGTGTGTGTGTGTGTGTGTGTGTGTGTGTGTGTGTGTGTGTGTGTGTGTGTGTGTGTGTGTGTGTGTGTGTGTGTGTGTGTGTGTGTGTGTGTGTGTGTGTGTGTGTGTGTGTGTGTGTGTGTGTGTGTGTGTGTGTGTGTGTGCGTGCGTGCGTGTGTGTGTGCTTCTTCTCTGCCTCTCTGACTTCTCACAGTGAGGGTCGGTTGCAGCAGCTCACATTGTTATGCCAATCTCTTCTAAAAGCCTCGCATCACAGTGACAGGTGGTGCTCGACAAAGCGCTGCAGGAGAGACATAGATGGGGGATGGAGATAGAGAGAGATAGAGAGAGAGGGAGAGAGAGAGAGAGGCGTGGAGGAATAATGAACGAGGAGAGGATAATGAGCAGGGAGAAGTGGAGAAGATGAGAAACAGGAAAAGAGAGGAAGATTATCAGTATCGAGCGAAAATGCATGGAATGATATGAAAGACAAAATAGATGATAATAAACACATACCCTTTTTCACAGCGGCCATTTTGAGGTGTCATAGAATGAACTTCCCATCACAGTCAGAACAGCTGAAACCTGCCCAATTTTCTGCCGTCGACTAAAAATACACTTCTTCAATCAATATCTATAAAATCTATATAAATCTATATATTAATAATAATAATAACTGTACTGTCTTTTACTATTATGCACTTTATGCACTTTGCTACTAAGTAATTTACTATGCTAATGTTTCTATACTACGATGCACTCGAGACTGTAGCACTCACGTTCAGTGGAGGTTTCTGTATGTCTACTCTTGAAGCAGAGCTTCACTAGTAAAAAGAAAAGAAAAAAAAACACATATTACATAAAATATAATATATATATTTTTTTTTCATTATTATTTTTTTATAAATGTTTTCCTCTGTGAAAAAAAATGCCAGTGAATTTTTTTTTGTTCAAAAATGTCCAAGTGACAGACAGCTCTCTGACCTGATCCCATTCATTCCCTTGTAGTACACATTGATGTCCAGCTGTCAATCATTCACGAGTTTCAGATTCACGGGCCAGCCATTCGATTATAATAATCCAATCAAAATAGGCTATTTGAGCTTCATATCCGTCATCTGAAGGTGGGCTAGTGAGGCTTAGCTTCTGAATGTTTGACAGTTTTCACACCGTGTTGACACCGTGTTGACAAACTTGACACCCAATCAGAGATGGCGCCAGGCGGCAATAGCTAATGTTCTCGATTGTTCTCAATGTGATGTGATGTCATCATCACCACTGGCACTGACTGACTGTCTGAAAACTTGAAAGAGAGAGAGACATCGAGGGGAAAAAAAGATTAATTTGCCTAATATAATAATTCATATTTTAAGATCTTTATTCAATTGTTCAACTTATTGTGCATCGTTTGATGATATATATATATTTTTGTATCTCAGTTGAAGTAGTGTAGTTGAAGTGACCGTAACCTTGTGTTACCGTCTTGCCGACTGTAAGCTAACGTTGTTGTAGCTAGCTAATAGCTATTAGGTAATTATTTTTGCAAAGAATTATGGATGCTGCTGCAAACATCGTAGACCGGATCCTACGGGAATCTTTTCACACATTCTCCTATGAAGAAAAGCTAAGAGTGAAAGCAGATGGGAGACCAAAACCGAACATCAACTTGATGCAAAAAATTGGCTCGGGATGCCGTCGTTTCCATATAGCTACTGTATATGGGCATTATGCGAGTGCCGTGACGCGAGGGATTCCCCTCTGCAGACTTTTGAAGAGAAAAGGATTATTATTGCAAGAGGACGTCCAACTCCCGAACTTGTTCAAGCTTCCTCGTCCTGCTCGGAGTGTTAAGGCAACGCACACGCACATGGCCTTTTTGGATTTTATTTACAAGTGATCAAGGGACTAGGACATTATTTCCTCGTAAATAAGTAATGTCAATGGTGAGTGGATTTAAAATATATATATATATATATATATATATATATATATATATATATATATATATATATATATATATATATATATATATATATATATATATATATATTTAGTAGCTGTGTGGGTCTGTGTTGATTGTCAATTATTTGGCTGTATTTTACTCCGTGGCTACATTTAAACCGCATCATAACTCCTTACAAAAACTACACCGGCCATGTCACTTTTCAAAAGGCATGAATGAATGAATGAATGAATGAATGAATGAATGAATGAATGAATGAATGAATGAATGAATGAATGAATGAATGAATGAATGAATGAATGAATGAAAACTTTATTTAACAGATACAATAGAGTACAGGTACAATACAGTAAGGCTCAATACACACAATTGTTAAGGGGATGCAGACCACAGAAAGACGTTTGTCTTGTTTACATCAGGGTCCCCCATTTTCAATTCATAGTGAAATGCATCTTGTGTTATTACGAACCCCGCTACATTAACATTAGCTATAGCTAGCTAGCCGCACAGCCATGTAAGTTAAAGTTGGTACTGGTAGCTAACGTTATATTGATAATAACGCCCCCCACCCCCCACCCCCTCCTAATGTACAGTATCCTCCCCATCATATGTATATATTCTCTGTTAGGATCTATGGGTAACAGTACTGTATATTTGCATATTGTATATGTCACAAATGTAACAGTACTATATACCTGTATGTCATGTATGTCCCTATGCCATAAATGTCATGATGTCATGTATGTTGTGTATGTCATAAATGTCACTATGAATTGAAAATGGGGGACCCTGATGTAAACAAGACAAACGTCTTTTTCTGGTCTGCATCCCCTTAACAATGGTGTGTATTGAGCCGTACTGTATTGTACCCATTCTGCAATCTGTTAAATAAAGTTTTCATTCATTCATTCATTCATTCATTCATTCATTCATTCATTCATTCATTCATTCATTCATTCATTCATTCATTCATTCATTCATTCATTCATTCATTAATTCATTCATGCATTCATTCATTCATGTTTCAGATAGCAAACACACAAAGATAAACACACGCACACAGCTGCTGTACTGTAGTTGCCTAATGATTGCCTAATCAATGTGCTCTGGTCCGCTGTGGCCAGTATAGTGTGTGTGTGTGTGTGTGTGTGTGTGTGTGTGTGTGTGTGTGTGTGTGTGTGTGTGTGTGTGTGTGTGTGTGTGTGTGTGTGTGTGTGTGTGTGTGTGTGTGTGTGTGTGTGTGTGTGTGTGTGTGTGTGTGTGTGTGTGTGTGTGTGTGTGTGTGTGTGTGTGTGCACGCGCGTGTGTGTCGGTGGCTGTTCATTTCCTATAGTGCTGAAATGCGTGTGTGCTGTAGCTGTACTGTAGTTGCCTAATGATTGCCTAATCAATGCTATTGGGTATGTGCCTGCTCATAACCACTCTGATTGATCTGGTGATACGTTCTTGACTTGTATTGTGTCTTGGGAGTAAAGCTGTGAGTGTCTCTCCCGTCCTCCCCAATTTTTTTACTCACCAGCCACCACTGACACACACATTTTAAAAATATTATTTAATATATAATATAATAATTTGTGC
>NC_140178.1:97097267-97099767 GCF_963971535.1 Notolepis coatsorum
AGGAGATGGCAGGAGAGGAGGGGAGAGGTACTGTAAGGAGAGGAGAAGAGAGGAGATGAGAGGAGAGGTACTGTAAGGAGAGGAGAGGAGATGAGAGGTACTGTAAGGAGAGGTGAAGAGAGGAGATGAGAGGTACTGTAAGGAGAGGTGAAGAGAGGAGATGAGAGGTACTGTAAGGAGATGGCAGGAGAGGAGGGGAGAGGTACAGTAAGGAGAGGAGAAGAGAGGAGAAGAGAGGAGATGAGAGGAGAGGTACTGTAAGGAGAGGAGAAGAGAGGAGATGAGAGGAGAGGTACTGTAAGGAGAGGAGAGGAGATGAGAGGTACTGTAAGGAGAGGAGAAGAGAGGAGATGAGAGGTACTGTAAGGAGAGGAGAAGAGAGGAGATGAGAGGAGAGGTACTGTAAGGAGAGGAGATGAGAGGTACTTTAAGGAGAGGTGAAGAGAGGAGATGAGAGGTACTGTAAGGAGAGGAGAAGAGAGGAGATGAGAGGAGAGGTACTGTAAGGAGAGGAGAGGAGATGAGAGGTACTGTAAGGAGAGGTGAAGAGAGGAGATGAGAGGTACTGTAAGGAGATGGCAGGAGAGGAGGGGAGAGGTACTGTAAGGAGATGGCAGGAGAGGAGAGGTACCGTAAGGAGAGGTGAGGAGAGGAGAGGAGAGGAGAGGAGAGGAGAGGAGAGGAGAGGAGAGGAGAGGAGAGGAGAGGAGAGGAGAGGTACTGTAAGGAGAGAGCAGGAGAGGAGATGAGGAGAGGGGAGGAGAGGAGAGGTACTGTAAGGAGAGAGCAGGAGAGGAGAGGAGATGAGAGGAGATGAGAGGAGATGAGAGGAGAGGAGAGGAGAGGAGAGGAGAGGAGAGGAGAGGAGAGGAGAGGAGAGGAGAGGAGAGGAGAGGAGAGGAGAGGGGAGGAGAGGAGAGGAGAGGAGAGGAGAGGTACTGTAAGGAGAGAGCAGGAGAGGAGATGAGAGGAGATGAGAGGAGATGAGAGGAGAGGAGATGAGAGGAGATGAGAGGAGAGGAGAGGAGAGGAGAGGAGAGGTACTGTAAGGAGAGAGCAGGAGAGGAGAGGTACTGTAAGGAGAGAGCAGGAGAGGAGAGGTACTGTAAGGAGATGAGAGGGCAGGAGAGGAGAGGAGAAGAAAGGAGATGAGAGGAGATGAGAGGAGAGGGGAGGAGATGAGAGGTACTGTAAGGAGATGGCAGGAGAGGAGGGGAGAGGTACTGTAAGGAGAGGAGAAGAGAGGAGATGAGAGGAGAGGTACTGTAAGGAGAGGAGAGGAGATGAGCGGAGAGGATAGGAGATGAGAGGAGAGGAGAAGAGAAGAGAAGAGAGGAGATGAGAGGAGAGGAGAGGGGAGGAGAGGTACTGTAAGGAGAGGAGAGGATAGGAGAGGAGAGGAGAGGGGAGGAGAGGTACTGTAAGGAGAGGCCATTAGAGGAGAGGTACTGTAAGGAGAGGAGAGGAGATGAGAGGAGATGTAAGGAGAGAGCAGGAGAGGTACTGTAAGAAGAGGCCAGGAGAGGAGAGGAGATGAGAGGAGATGAGAGGAGAGGAGAGGAGATGTTTCAAGTTTCAAGTTTCTTTAATAGTTGTCATACAGAAGTACAGAATACTTTTGTACAAAATGCTTCTTACTGTTGCGCTCCAGAGACTGTGCATGACAAGGTAAGTATGAAATAAAAACATAGTAAAAATTAGAAGTAAAAAAAAAGGTCGCAGTGTTCAGTTTAGACATATGTACAATGTTCGTAGACGTAGTTACCATACAATATACAATACTGTGCAGTGTCCTAATATACAATACTATATAGTGCAAGGCATAAATGGACGAGGTGCAGTTTAGGTACAATTCACAGTAGGTGTACGAGTTGTAGTGCAAATCCTTTATCAATAAATATAAAGTGTAAGTGTGTTTGTGTGATCTAAAGTGTGGAGAGTGGGTGCTGCAGTGTGTTGTTGTTTGAGTGAGTGTGTGCGTGTGGGTGTGTGTGCTGTGTGCATTTGATGGTTGTTGCATAGTGATTATTGTTCGTTTAGCGATTATTGTTCGTTTAGCAGCCTGATGGCCTGGGGATAGAAGCTCCTTCTGAGTCTTTCTGTGCTCGCCATAAGACTCCGGTATCGCTTGCCTGACGGCAGCAGTTCAAAGAGGCAGTTGTTCGGGTGGCTCGAGTCCTTAATAATTCTCTTAGCCTTCCCCTTGCACCGCTTGTTGTAAATGTTCTGGAGGGTGGGAAGCCCCCCTCTAATTGTGCGTTCGGCTGAACGTGTCACTCTTTGTAGTCTGCTACGGTCTTGTGCAGTGCTATTCCCAAACCAGGAGGTGATGTTGCCGGTCAGGATGCTCTCTATTGTACATGAGTAGAAGTTCCTAAGGATCTTCTGACTGACTTGGAACTTCCTTAGGCGCCTGAGGAAGTAGAGGCGTTGTCGTGCCTTCTTCACAACACTGTCAATGTGTGTGGTCCATGTCAAGTCCTCGGATATGTGGGCTCCG
>NC_140178.1:97104767-97147267 GCF_963971535.1 Notolepis coatsorum
GCATTTTAAATGTAAGGAGTAAAAAGTATGTTTTTTTCTCTGAAATGTAATTTAGTAAAAGTACAAGTATACAAACCTAATAATACTCAAGTAAAGTACAAATCCCCAACAACAGTACTTAAGTATTGTAATGAAGTACAATTACTCAAGTACTTTACACCCCTGCTTAACAGAACCATTTTAAACTATTAACAGAGTGCATGGATGTTGAGCAGGAGAGCCTTCAGTGGGAAATAATAGTGTTAGTACCTTGAGCTATATAAGATGGTAACACACACACACACACACAAAGACTATGTCTCTCTCCCACACACACACACATACAAAGACGATCTTTCTCTCCCACACACACACAGACAAAGACTATCTCTCTCTCCCACACACACACACACACACACACACACACACACACACACACACACACACACACACACACACACACACACACACACACACACACACACACACACACACACACACACACAGTAAATGGACTGCATTTATATAGCAGCTTTTATGCAAAGCGCCTTACAATTTGTTCCTCACATTTGACCCATTCACTCACACAGACAGCAGAGGCAACCATGCAAGGTGCCAAACTACTCATCGGGAGCAATTAGGGGTTAATTGTCTTGCTCAAGGACACTTTGACACGCTGCCCGGGAGGAGTGGGAATCAAACCGGGAATCTCTGGATTACCAGACGGCTGCTCTATACCTCCCGAGCCACTGTCGCCCCCACAGGCCTGCATAGGCTTCACACACATTGGGAAATAACTACTGACAGTACACAACACTCTAGCATGAGCCAGTACACAGACACACACACACACACACACACACACACACACACACACACACACACACACACACACACACACACACACACACACACACACACACACACACACACACACACACACACACACACACACACACACACACACACACACACACACACACACTACAGCACAAGCCTGCATACACACACAGACACACACACTCACACACTCTGAAATAAGTAACCCCCAGTGCGATTGTCCAGCAGTACAAAGTCTCAAAGTGTGCTGATCCGTGGCAGCCAGCAATTACTGTCAGTGGCTCCCCAACACAGCAGAGTGAGTCTTATCCCCATATTGAAACTGTCCTTTAACCATACAGCTGCTGCTCAGCCTGCCAGAGAGACGAGTCGAGCACACAGCCCACCCTAGTGGCTAGGGGTGGGAATGACCCCACCATACCGTATTATCACCATACTAGACAGGGGCGGAGCTAGGGGGTGGCTACCTGGGCTCAAACCCCGGATGTATTCTGAAAAGCCCTGAATCTATTTAAAATAAATTTTTTTTTTTTTTTTTTTTTTACAATTCATCATTGTTACATGAAAATATGTTTGCACCAGATTTAGCAGAAGCTAATTTCCATCTGTGGTCTATCCAGCTGCTAACTGTATTTGAGTGAGTTAAGTCTTGGTGTTATGGTAGACTCAGACCTAAGCTTTAAATCACAATCAACAAGTTGACAAAAACTTAATTCTTCCACCTTAGAAACATAGCTAAAGTACGGCCATTTATAAATCTAAAGGACGCTGAAAACCAGATCCATGCCTTTATCTCAAGCCAACTCGACTACTGTAATGCACTCCTTACCGGCCTCCCGAAAAATACGATGATAACTATTTTATTGCAATGCACTATTGCATTATTTTATTCTATTTTACTAACTATTTTATTGCACTGCACTATTTTACTTTGTATCAGTGAATCATAGACGCCTGGCCATAAGAGCATTCGGAGCATCTCTGCTCTCCCACTATTGAACTTGGGGGAGCAAAGGTATGATCTTGCTCCACCACTTTTTGATTATATGAAAAATATGATATATCCCCCCCAATATATAAATCTAACCATAACTACGTTATGGTTAACTGAGTTTTATAGTGAAAAGAGCAGCTTTATTGGTCAAGATTGAAGGCTCTATATTGCAGGAAATTGCACGTACAGGTTCATTAAATTCAAAGAAAAAATCTGTCGTACAAATCTGTCGTACAAACCACCCCTTGCCTGCAAAAAAAAAAAAAAAGAAAAAAAAAAAATTATAAAAAAAGGGGGCCCATCTGGGCTAAGCCCCGGATATCCTACAATCCTAAATCCGCCCCTGATACTAGAGTCACAATACTGTAATGTCACGATATTGCGATATATTCAAGATGCAAGAGATGTATTTGTCACATACATACACAAGACAAGTAATAATAATAATAATAATTTCATTTTATATAGCGCCTTTCAGAAGACCCAAGGTCGCTTTACATAGGGGGGGGGGGGGGGGGGTCAAATTAACAAACATAGTGGACAGACACAACATATACATATAAAGTGAGAAATTAGGTGTTAAAGGCCAAGTTGAAGAGGTGGGTTTTGAGCAGTTTTTTGAATGAGTCCAGAGTTGGGGCGGTGCGGAGTTCTGCGGGGAGGGAGTTCCAGAGGGTGGGAGCTGCCACACTGAAAGCTCTGTCCCCGAATGTAGTGAAATGAAGGTGGCCATGCCCGCCTTGATTGTGCAAAAAATACAAATAATAATAGAATAAAATAGAATAGATAATAAAATAGACATGATAAAAAGTACTAAGATAAAATACAATACAATGCTAAGCTTACGAATTAAAGGTAATGAGTCCTATATACACTACTATACAATATACAGTTATACTATATATAACTATAATATACAAAAACATACAGTTGTGTTTTTTAAAGTGACCTTTTTTGTGTTTAAAGTGACCTGTAGTGTGTTTGTGTGTGTGAGATATATATATATGGTTTATTATGGTTTACATATGGATTATGTCCCCAACAGAAAACCTTGTTAACATCTGCAATAAAAACATCTATATGTAGCAGGGTGGATTATCCCTGCTTCGTGGGAACTGTGGTGCACGGTCACTAGGTAGCGAGACGCAGTAGAACTCGGGCTAGCTGCACCTCCGTCTTTGGAGTCAGGAGCGTCAACTGGAGGCTGGCAGTGGGGTGTATGAGGCCCAGGATTTACAAACCTAGTCCGGTACTCTGGTCTTCCTCCCTCTCTCTTGGGCAGTCAGCAGTACTCCCGAACACGCCCTCACTCTCCCCAATTGTCCCCTTAGCACCCCCCCACACCTAATGACCGAATGGTAAATAAATAACTTGGTTCCCCCCGCAAGCAGTACCCTCCCTCATTAACACCAGAAACCTTACAGTGGGAAAGGGAAGGTTGAATAGGAAGGGGTTAATAATGGATATATTACCCGCATCAAAGGGTTAGGATTAGGCTCAATAAAAGACACACACACCGTGCTCCCGTTCAGTCTGAGTGTTATTATAGCATTGGCCTAGTTACAACATAGCTACGTCTGGTAATTATTGCACCATGGGTATCATCACACAATGCTTACAGTCTGGTAATTATATAATTACACCTAGGCACCAAGTGCTCTCACTGTACACGGACTAAGTACTGTCCACTGTACACAGACTAAATGCTGCCCACGTCTGGGCTAGACACAGTATCCACCTTCCCTAAGGTTTTACCTATACTGCTCCAGGTCGGTAATATTGGGAAGGAAGGGGGAACATAGGGGAGGAAATAGAAGGGTTCACTGAATGGGAAATATTAGGAAACACACATATTATCACGCTCAAAGGAAAGGAAAGAAAACAAAAGAGTGGGCCCACAAAATACCAGTAAGTCCTATCTTAATGCCAGCATATATTGTTTGGGGTACCCCTATGGAATGGTAGTAGCAACGTTACTTTCGCCCGCAGGCTGCACCACACTGTGTACTGTATAATAACTCGGGAGCGTCAATGCTCATTTGTACTCATCTGAAATGGCCGCCTCGCCACGCCACTGTTGTCCGGGAGGCAAGATGGCGTCGAACGCTCTCGGTGAGGATGTTAGCAGGCGGAGCTGGGCAGAGAGGCAGCGCCGGCTGAGAGTGTGTGCTGAGCGATGACGACCCCTGCTGGACGGGAAGAACTCCCGTAGGTTGCAGGCAGCCGGGTGCAGGTCTGATTGAAAGCAGCCGGAGCAGACTGATTGCAGGCAGCCGGGTGCAGATCTGGTTGAAGTCAGCCGGAGCAGACCGGTTGTTGGCCCACGCTCGTCTCGGGGCTCGCACTCTATACCGCACACAGTAGCTATTATAACCCGATTGTTAGTGCCTGGCTCTTGGCATCCTACAGTATATGATATATTGGATGTTGGAATTTGATGCAGGCAACCTGATGATATGGACTTTAAAAGTATAGTTTCGGATTGGTGGATATTGGTGGAATACATGCATTTCCCAGCCAACACGGGAGCCTTGACATCTACAGTGAAACTTCTTATGCAAGTTTATCCTCAAATGTAAGTAGTGTTTTAACTGTGTGCTAAACCTGGGTTCATCAACGTTAGTTAGTAAGCAGTGCAATCTTGCTAGCTAGCAGCTTACACTAGAATTGTTGAGGTAATTTTGACCTTGCTTTTAAAATACTAGAACTATGTTTGATGTATTTCACTCATCGACTTTTCCTAAAACAGTGTTATTCACCACATTTAGGGGAGTTTGTTTTGAATTTGGATTAATTAATGATGGTTAGCAAGCACATGCAGTGCAATCTTGCTAGTCAACATTCAGCTTGCTAACTAACTAGCTAGTGATGGCTAGCTTGCATTGCTAGCTAACTACCAATACATTTTCACAGTAAGCTATGACTAGGGCTGGGCCATTCATCGATTTTATCGATTAATTCGAATGAATGATTTATGATGATTTTTTTTAAATGAAAAAAAAAAAATTAGTCACCTTTTATTTTACAAAAATGTATGTTTGGTGAAAGTTAGATTTGCACTTTATTAACCCCAATAGGGAAATTCATTCTTGTTTGATGATCAAGAGGCACCTTTTTTGTTTTAAGTGAAGTCTGGTGAAAAAGCAAGTTATTGCACTATTAATCCCAATAGGGACACTCATCTTTGTTTGATCAAGAGTAACCTTTTATATATATATATATTATAATTTTCTTTAAGTGAAGATTGGTGAAAGTTTTTTTTTTTATCTTGTTTTGATAATTTTTTTGTGTCAAATAAAAACAAAGCTTATTTGAATGATTTTCTTGGCGTTTCTAGTTTTTAACACATTCAGTGCCCAGCAGGGGGCGCACATTTAGTGCTTGAATGCCCACCATCCACTGCAATGTTAGCATTAATATCGCCTAATCTATGTTTTAAATTATGGCTATGTGTCTAATCTGCCCGTTGCATTATCAATGACTCATTTCCAGTCAACATTGTCGAAGCGGATTGTTTTTTTATAGGTTCATTTCCGTTTTATAGCATTTTGAAAAGCCCTCGTTTTCACGAGAAAAAAAAGAAGATTCCATCAATTTTCTTATATCTACTTTTAGCTATTTTGTGGTTTTATTTTTTTTCTTAAAAAAAATTATATTACTAAATAGGAACATTTGGGGTGAGACATTTTTGAAAAATCATTGATCATGACCAGATTGATTCTATACATCTATACTGTTAAGCTAAGCTTACTAGTGAGGTTGCTGTACTGAGGAACCACAGGGGAACCAGCCTTATGTTTTCACTTTTAGGTTCATTAGTTTGATTTACAAAAGCTTTTACAGAGCAATGTTGCGTCCCATTTCTCCCCTTGGCCCTACCACTTGGCCCTACCCCTCTGTTTTGCGCATTCCCGTGAAGTGTAGGGTTGTCTCATTTCACTTCGCTAAAGACAAATATAATACCATTTTAGCTTATGGAGATGACCAATTTTAACTAAAAATAACATTCTGTTTCAGAACCTCAAACTGTAGAGAGGAGGCGTGGAGAGGGGGGGGGAGCCAGGAGGGCACAGAAGGAAAGAGGGAGGAGGAAGAGAAGAGGGGAGAAGATGAAAGAGGAGGATAAGAGTAGAGGATGACAGGAAAAGGGAGAAGAGTGGAGAGGAGTTGAGAAGAGTAGGAAGAGAAGACAGGAGCGGACAAGAGAGGGGAGGTGTGGAGAGAAGAGGACAGGATGAGATAGGAGAGGAGTGGAAGAGAGAACATATATCAATCCCGGTGCTCATGTGTCTCAAAGTTCCAGTTCAATAAATTGTTGTTCATCTACAGCTTGTTGCATTATTCCATGCATTGCTATTATCAATAAGACATAATTTATAAGTATTTACAATGTAGCCTTGACTGGCACATCTTTTAAATCAAGTAAGTAGTCAGGTGTCCTAGGGGGTTGTGTGTGTGAGGGGAGGGGGGGCGTGGATGGGGGCGGAAAGCTTCAGGGGGCTATAGATCATCACTTAATATGGTACCTGGAAAATCAGGAGGTAGCATGGAAAAAAAATTCAAGGCAAGCGTGGGAACCCTGTAAGGTTTTCAATCATTTGGGACGAGGACCATGTAGAGTCAACCACATACAATTATGTTTACTGGTCATAATTTTACTGTAAATAAGAATGTGTTCTTAATTGACCTGCCAGGTTAAATACAGGTAAAACTATTTTAAATAAAAAGGTCCCGCAAGGAGGCTCTTGTGGACTCAACCACTATAGATAGATAGATAGATAGATAGATAGATAGATAGATAGATAGATAGATAGATAGATAGATAGATAGATAGATAGGTAGATAGATAGATAGATAGATAGATAGATAGATAGATAGATAGATAGATAGATAGATAGATAGATAGATAGATAGATAGATAGATAGATAGATAGATAGATAGATTCACTTTATTGTCATTACACAGTACAAGACAGTGCAACACGATTGTGTACGTCTAACCAGGATGTGACAATCAACAGTCAGTTGCAATATAAAACACATATAAATAAAACTGTA
This sequence comes from Notolepis coatsorum, assembly GCF_963971535.1. Lineage (NCBI taxonomy): Eukaryota > Metazoa > Chordata > Actinopteri > Aulopiformes > Paralepididae > Notolepis > Notolepis coatsorum. Next base: position 97,111,639 of record NC_140178.1, read on the forward strand.
CAGTAAAGTGCCATGGTTAGCACAATGTGAAATGGTGAGAATACAAAATATTATTAAAAAGAATCATTCAAATAAAGTCTACATAAGCTATGGCTATATACACAGGTATACAGTGAGGTGCAGTGCATGTAGAGTTTTGATTCAGAAGTCTGACAGCTGCGGGGGCGGTCGGGTGGCGTAGCGGAGATTGCGCTCGTCACCAATGCAAGAGGCTGCGGTCTCGACTCCCGGAGTCAGCATTGCCTGCGGCTTGGGCCGATCGTCATACTAACTCGTTTGGCTGAGTTAGGGGGAGGGAAGTCGTGGGTGGTAATCTGGCGTTGTGGACAGCGACGCCTACAGGTCAGGTCTGGGCGCCTGCTCAGCGAAAGGCAGGAAATGGTGAGGGCAGCGTGACCTCCAACGCGTTACACTTCACCAATGAGAGTCCTCGCTGCCAGGTGAAAAGAGAGCCGCTGGCTGTCTCTGCATGTGTCGGAGGAAGCATGTGGTAGACTTCAGGGTTCCCTTGTACCGACCAGTAGGGGGAACATGCGCACAACGACCAGGTAGGGGAGGGGGGGAATTGGCATAACGACAAAAAAATTGGGATGGGGAGAAAAGCATAGAAAATCAGGCGGAGAAAAAGAGGATTAAAAAAAAAAGAAGTCTGACAGCTGAGGGGAAGAAACTATTCGTGGTCCTGTTGGTTCTGCCTGGGAGGCTGCGGTAGCGTGCCCCAGAGCGAGTACCCCACAGGCGGGTGAACAGTCCATGGTTGGGGTGAGAAGCGTCTTTGATGATGTTCCATGCTCTCTGTGAGCACCGTTTCTCATAGATTGATGGGGGGGAGTGGGGTCTTGGTGATGCGTTGTATAGTACATACTTACGGAAGACTCCAATGTAACCGCACATTATGTAAGTCCTCATTCAAGTGATTGAAAATCAGTCAGTCAGCTAGTATTATAGCAGTCCATCTTAAAGCTGCTGTGAGTATAGGTGTGTTTGGCCTAACTTACAAGAGGGCGGGTGATGTGTGATTGCATTCAAATGCACACGAATACATACGTTTTACACTCACAGTGTCATTGTGGTGTATTTCTGAGAATATATTACATCTTTTAAAAAGCGCAAAATAATTTGTTTTCATACCTTATTGATGCTGTTCTGCATTGTTTTGATCTGCCATGTTTCGCTACAACTGTGATTGATAACCATGGCTGCCAATCAGGTTAACCTCGTTCCCAGTTTTATCTCCTCCGTGAGATAAAGCCTGGTAAAGCACTACGGCCGAAAGTGTGAATCGGGTCGAATTTCCGGTGTATGTATTTCCCCTGGAAGCTGCCTCCGAACGGACCAAACTTTCCGCGAATCCTGTCGGCAAACAAGCTAGAACGTCCCGGTCATGTAGTAAATTCTTCAGGCAAAGCCGTTGCAGTGGCTTAAACGAGGAAATATTGTGCACTTCACACGTTTCTATAATTGTTTTGTCGAAACCGGAAAGCCTGTAGCCGGTACTTCCTGTACTTCTGTTTTCACACTTTAGGAGGCATAGCTTTACCAGCCTACAATCAGGTATGGGCCCTTCCCTGACAGCGTCTCTGATTGGCCAGAAGCCCAAGCCACACGTAAAAACCTTCAGATGTACTCTGTATTGGGGCTGTGGTGGTTACTGAAACTAAACTCATCATTGATAACTTTTTATGATTTATTCTGTGCCAGAATTCAAGGAAAATTATAATTAAAAAAAGTTTCGTACTGCATATTCCCCAGAGAAATATGTTATAAAACCTTGAAAAACTCTTGGTGTATATGACTTCAGATCTGCCAGTGTAGCCATTAGGCTGTTGGTCTCCATCGGGAAGTATTTGTAATGAGTACAGACAGAGCAGAGACCTGCAATTAAAACAAGGTAGTGTCTAGATCCCATAGACCTGAAGGATGTTTAATACATTTATCTCTAAACTGTAGGTCCCAAAGGTTCTTTATTTTAGCAGTTAATTGACTCTTCTTCGAGCTCTCACTCCCTCTCCCTCTCTCTCCTATCCTCTCCCCCTCTCCCTTGCTCCCTCTTTCTCTCTCTCCATTCCTCTCTCTCTCACTCCCTCTCCCCCTCTCATTTGCTCCCTCTTTCTATCTCCCTTCCTCTCTCTTTCTTTATCTCTCTCTCTCATCGGCGTTTTTAGACCACTATCACTGGGGCACGTACCCCAGTGTTGATCAGCTGTGCCCCAGTGATCAAATGTCCCCAGAAAAATAATATTAATAATAATTTTTTTTTTACTTCGCTTTGAAATATTATAGTGAAATATTCTGCACTGTTGTCGCATTTATCTTGTTGAAATCCTCCAACAGGCTCTTTTTTGTAAGTTGACTGATTTGCACACCCCTATGACAGCTAATACATGGTACATCCCATGGTGCTCAGCTGTCAGCAGTCAGCTGGCCTCGCGCAATTCACAGGTAAAATCACACAGTGCTACGGTTGCATTCTGTCATGATGGCAACCCCGCCAGCTAAGAAAGTTAAAGCAAAGGAAATTCGGGCATTCCAGCCCTTGTGGACAGACTACTACAGGTTTGAAGGACAGAAGGACCGTGCTGTGTGTACTTATGTTGAAGGCTTGCCAAACAAAGAGACAATCAAACCAAGGATAAAAGATATCCCCATGTCAGCTCGAAGTGTCGAGCGACGCATCAACGAAATGTCAGAAAATATCAGAGAACAGCAAACAGCTGGATTAAAAGATGCTCCGGTTTGCAGCTTTAAGGGACCAACCAACTACAGCCCCCAGATAACGTAGCTCAGTAAAGCAAAACAGTGCCAAGGATCTCAGGTAGGCAGCTGTTTATTTTCCTATACAAATGGGGCTGCAGCATGTTAACTTGAACGTCTTTCTCTCTCTCTCCCTCTCTCTCCTCTCCTCTCCTCTCCCTCTATCTCTCTCTCTCTCTCTCTCTCTCTCTCTCTCTCTCTCTCTCTCTCTCTCTCTCTCTCTCTCTCTCTCTCTCTCTCTCCCTCTCCTCTCCTCTCCTCTCCTCTCCTCTCCTCTCTCTCCTCTCTCTCCTCTCTCTCTCTCTCCTCTCTCCTCTCCTCTCTCTCTCTCTGGCCTTGCTCCGGTGGAGGGATTGGAGGAGGGTGTGCCATCATGTTAACGTTAGCCTCAGTTAAACCTTGCGACAACTGAGCTGTGTTCTGGTCATGTGACACTACACATATTTAATTGAGACCCTTTATTATTTCTATTTAGCTGGAAATACATTGATACATCATTCAGTAACATTTTCAGAGCCTTATAACAAAAACATTATTACGGTCACCATTGTGACCAGTAGGATTCTTTTTACTCAAAATGTGAGTATTACCAAGTCACCTTGTGTTCTTAAAACAATGACAATAAACATAGTTTTATTAGGTTGAAATAATGTGGTTGTGTACTTATTTTTTCTGTTAACTTATTATGGATTGAAAACTGAAAACCAAACAAAATGTGCTATATATAGCCTACCGTCTGCGTCGAATATGAAATAAAGGCATCTAAATGATACATTTTTTCTTAAAAAAAAACAAGCTCAATCAAAAGATTCTACATGATTCCAAAATAGTAAAGAAAATGACTTTAGGAAGAACAACGGCAGAGGCTCTGGTCCTTGCTCCAAAGGCAGTGGGTGATGTTCTCAAGGCCTTAACATCAGACAAACCCCTCCCATTCTCCAGATAGATGGATGCATCTAACCTAACCCTAACCCTAAAACCGAAATAAAGTTAAAAATAAAATAGTTACAAAATCTGCCAATTTTCGCCCAAAAACTGGGCAAAATCGGCAAAAAAAAATCCGTGTGCGCTCTCCGCGCGCCCGCTTCACATCCCCAGGTGCCTTCTTGTGCCCCAGTACAGTGCTTGGTCTAGATACGCCCCTGCTCTCTCTCCATTCCTCTATCTCTCTCTCTCTCTCTCTCTCTCTCTCTCTCTCTCTCTCTCTCTCTCTCTCTCTCTCTCTCTCTCTGAATGAAATTGCCACTTAGCTCATTCAACACCTTCTTCAGATCAAGTGTACTAAAGATCTAAGCAAATTAACAAAGGACAGATGATTTACATGGGTTTTTGTAGATACAGTACTGAATTTTACCATCCGAACACATGCAATTTGAAATATGAATATAGAATATAGAATATCAGGCCTATAAATTACCTTATTATGGCCAATTCATACATCTATGGATAGGGCCAAATCTCCTCTTTCCAATGGCAGAGTTCAATCTGGATTTAGTAACACCACTACTGTAAGTACAGTTACTTTTGTATAATATGCTGGATGATATTTTGCTGCCCCCTACTTGACATCAAAGTTTAGTGTTAGTGCGGCCCGCGTGCAACTTTTTGCCAAGTCGTTGCGCGAGTTGGAAGTTTTATTTATTTTATCACTTGTAGGCTACCATAGCGCAGGCTCATGACAGCAACGTTACGTTAGTGACTTGGTTGAAACGTGATTCCGGAGTGATACCAAGTAAAGTGGAAGGCAAATGCATCCTCGCTATCTCCTCTGCAAGCAGTGCTCTGCATGTCCGGCTGCACTGCCACTGTCTGTGTCTCTATACTCTGCTCTGGTCCAATCACATTCAGCGTCCCATCAGCGTTTTTTCCCCCACCCACAGTCTGCGAATCAGATGCAGAGTAGGGCGGGTCTTCACGGAATGCGTGTCGTCTCTTTCAGTCCGAGTCAGAGCAGAGAGTTGACAGCGCATCTACAGTAACCTCGTTCCCAGTTTTATCTCTGTGAAATCAATGTAGCTAGTAGCCTAGTTTCGCCAGCAGGCAGCCAGCAGAAAAATATGGCATGTTCAAAGATGGCCAGTAAAAGAAAAGTCGACTGCAATTCAAAGGTGAATGGACTGAAAAATATGCGTTCATCCTGAGTCCCGGCACCAAACCAATGTGACTAATATGCCAAGAAACGGTAGCTCTTGTGAAGAGTGGCAATTTGAAACGCCACTACGAAACAAAACACAGTTATTTTGATGCAACCTTTCCTCAAAATTCAGTGCTAAGAACCACAAAAATAAATGGAATGAAATCATCATATCAAGCTGCAAGTAGAATTATTGTTAAATCTATGTCACAACGAGAAAAAGCAACCAAGTCCTCACTCAGTGGCATGGGTGTTGGCTAAACACAAGAAGCCATTCTCTCTCTGATGCATACATAATAAAATAATGTATGACTGAAGTGATTGAGACCATGTTTGAAGGCAAACAAAAGCAAATCCCCCTCAGATCGCACAGCAACCAGAATAACTGAAATACTGGCTGGTGATTTGATTGAACAGCTTTGTGATAGAATTAAAAAAAAATGCACAGTGCATTTCCATAGCTGCAGGTGGATGAGTCCACTGACACCACTGAGAAGCCTATGTTCTGAAGAACTGTGCATGTTCTGAAGAACTGTTCATGTTCTGAAATGTTATTGCTAAAGATTGAGAAGATTAGATCAGTTGTACTTTTTTTGGAATACTTGAAACCCTTTTTTGTGGAATATTTGATGCGGCCCAGCCTCACCCAGACTCTACCTCCAGCGGCCCCCAGGTAAATTTAGTTTAAGACCCCTGGTCTACACTGTTAAAAACTCACCACATCTGATGAAAATGACATGCTAACCTGTGTGTGTGTGTGTGTGTGTGTGTGTGTGTGTGTGTGTGTGTGTGTGTGTGTGTGTGTGTGTGTGTGTGTGTGTGTGTGTGTGTGTGTGTGTGTGTGTGTGTGTGTGTGTGTGTGTGTGTGTGTGTGTGTGTGTGTGTGTGTGTGTGTGTGTGTGTGTGTGTGTGTGTGTGTGTGTGTGTGTGTGTGTGTGTGTGTGTGTGTGTGTGTGTGTAGTACTCATTTATCTATTTCATACACAGTTTAATCTGTACATTGTATATTGCTATTGCACTTTACTGTTACATTTGGGCTCTGGTTGGATATCAAACCTCTTTCCGTTGCACTGTAATTGTGCTGTATAATATAAATAAATTAGAATCTAATCTAATATGTAAATCATAATAGTTTTTTAAAGGCTCCAAAAAGACACTGCTCCTCCAAACTGGATTACAGAGCTTCTGGAAGAGCTGGGATCACACCAGGTGGCTCTTTGGAAAGCTACACAAGTAGCAGAAAGTTGCTAACAGAAAAATAAGTATGCAGATAAGATAGCACACAGCACCATAGAGCTGTTCTAAAAAGACTAACATAAGTGCAGCCTGCTGTATTTGATTGTGATCAACGTTTTGATCAAAGGATCTTCATCAAATATGGATCTAAACGCACCAGTGAGACCAGCTCCACGAGATTTAGACCCTTCTGCAATATATTCCAAGTAGAATACATAAAAACCCCAGTACAGACTTTAGGGAATGATAGCAAAAATAAATCCTGGGAACACAGACAGTAACTTTAGACCGTTTTCTGAAGGATATAGTTGCGTAGGTCGGATGGAAACAAACCAAGAACTGCCTTACAAATAAAAAAATCTACCAGTGATTACATTCAGTGGCTTTTTCTTTGAGTTTGTAAACTTGTTTTGTCAGCATTTAAGTTTTAGGCCACAGCGGGTGCTAAGAGTGGTGTGGCAACAGTGAATTAATTTATGTGTAAATTCTTAAAATGGGTGACATGTCCCATCTCTGTCTAGAATAAAGTAGATACAATAAAGCACTGGTAGATCATAATGATAGTGATTATCTCTCTACTCTCTCTCGCTACAGTATACTCTCTCATGCACTCTACTCTCTCTCTACTCTCTCTTCTGACTATCTATCTTCTCCATTTCTCTTTGTACTTTCTGTCTTTCTATCTACTTTGTCTCCCTCTTTCTTTCTTTCTTTTTTCCCATCCCTCCAAGTTTCTTTAATAGTTGTCATACAGAAGTACAGAATACTTTTATGCAAAATGCTTCTTACTGTTACGCTCCAGAGACTGTGCTAGACAAGATAAGTATCAATAACATATTATACAACGGCATGCAAATTTCTCGATTCTGATTGGCTGAAACAGTCATTTTACACGTCTTTATTGGCAACAATTCCACGCTGCTGGCCCAGGACCCGCCCACAACCGAACCACATCACATCACTCCGCCGGATCACAAGAAGGTGGACAATAATCTTTACAAATGGATATGTTGATAGCAACTAAACGACTAAATATCAAGCGATTCTGTCACAGCGAATGTCTTAGTCGTTTAAACAATGTTGGATGATGTAATTGATGGGTCTTGAATCATTCTGTAACAAAAGAAAAATCGCGGATTGATTGATTGATTAATTTTCAATTTTTTTTTCAATTTCTTATTCCTTTCGACTGTCAGCGCTCGCTCTAGTCTCCACCCACCGCCACACCCCCCCCCCCACACACACACACACACACACACACACACACACACACACACACACACACACACACACACTCTGCCTGCAACGCGGGGGATAGTCAGAGAGCTGGGTGCTGCGCTGTTCTAAGTGAGCATGGCCTATTGAGTTGATTGATTGATTGATTGCTAATTTTATTACTGTACGCTTGGTTTCCAACTGGTTAAGTTTAGGCCCTCTACAGTAGGTTTAAAAAAATAAATAAAAGAATAGGGCGAAGAAAACGTTTTTTTCCTATAGGGCAAAGAACACTTTTTAATTTGTTTTACCTACTTTATATAGAAGCATCTAAGAATGAAGTTCTATGGAAAGTAGGTCTGCATTCCCTTAACAATTGTGTGTATTGAGCCGTACTGTATTGTACCCATTCTGCATCTGGTAATACAATTTTCAATCAATCATTCCAATAATACACAGTTGGATGTGTTAGTTGGTTGGATGCACTTCAAGCTGCTTCCACATGAGGCAACTTCTCTCAATCATTCCAATAATACACAGTTGGATGTGTTAGTTTGGTTGGATGCACTTCAAGCTGCTTCCACATGGAGGCAACTTGTCTTTTTTGTAGTTGTGGGAACTACTTTTTCTGGCGGATGGTTTTTTCAATAAATCTTCGATTAATGTGTGTTTATTGTATAGAAATAAGGTTGGATGAATCTGGCAGTTGTATAAAAGCTTTACACCACTTGCAGTCGTGATTTGTGAACAATAAACCATGCCTAGGGGGGTCTAACGACCACCCCTAGGCATGGTTTATTGTTCACAAACCACTCCTGCGCGTGATGTAATGCTTAAGTATAGCATGTAAATTAGAAGTAGAAAATGAGGTCACAGTGTTCAGTATAGACATATGTACAATGTTCGATGCAGAATAGACGTAACTGAGTTACCATATAATATACAATACTATGCAGTGTACTAATATACAATACTATATAGTGCAAAGCAGAAATGGGATGAGGTACAATTTAGGTACAATTTACAGTAAGGTGTACGAGTTGTAGTGCAATCCTTTATCAATAAATATAAAGTGTGGGGAGTGGGTGCTACAGTGTGTTTGTTTAAAGTGAGTGTGTGCTATAAAGTGTGGGGAGTGGGTGCTACAGTGTGTTTGTTTAAAGTGAGCGTGTGCGTGTGGATGTGTGTGCTATGTGCGTTTGATGGTTGTTGTGTAGTGTTCATTGTTCGTTGAGCAGCCTGATGGCCTGGGGATAGAAGCTTCTTCTGAGTCTTTCTGTGCTCGCCTTGAGACTCCGGTATCGCTTGCCTGACCGCAGCAGTTCAAAGAGGCAGTTGTTCGGGTGACTGGAGTCCTTAATGATTCTCTTAGCCTTGCCCTTGCACCGCTTGTTGTAAATGTTCTGGAGGGTGGGGAGCCCCCCTCCAATTGTGCGTTCGGCTGAACGCGTCACTCTTTGTAGTCTGCTTCGGTCTTGTGCAGTGCTATTCCCAAACCAGGAGGTGATGTTGCCAGTCAGGATGCTCTCTATTGTACATGAGTATAAGTTCTTAAGGATCTTCTGACTGACTTGGAACTTCCTTAGGCGCCTGAGGAAGTAGAGGCGTTGTCGTGCCTTCTTCACAACACTGTCAATGTGTGTGGTCCATGTCAAGTCCTCGGATATGTAGGCTCCGAGGTACTTAAAGCTGTTCACTCTCTCAACCGGTGCCCCGTCGATGCTGAGGGGGCTGTAGTCCTTGACCCCCGACCTTCTGAAGTCCACAATCATCTCCTTTGTTTTGCTGACGTTCAGGGAGAGGCTGTTTTCCTGGCACCATCCCGCCAGGACCTTGACCTCATCCAGGTAGGCCCTCTCGTCGTTTGCAGAGATCAGGCCCACCACCACTGTGTCGTCAGCAAATTTGATGATTGTGTTGCTACTCCGCTGAGCCACACAGTCGTGTGTGTACAGGGAGTAGAGGAGGGGACTCAGAACACAGCCCTGGGGGGCCCCTATGTTGAGGGTGATGGATGAGGAGGTGCAGTTGCCTGCTCTCACCACCTGGGGTCTGCCTGTCAGGAAGTCCAAGACCCACTGGCAGAGGTCATAGTTCAGGCCCAGGTCCCTGAGCTTGGCTATGAGTTTGGAGGGGACTATGGTATTGAATGCCGAGCTGTAGTCGATGAATAGCATTCTCACATAGTTCCCCTTCCTCTTGTCCAGGTGTGATGCTGCTGTGTGCAGCACATGGGCTATGGCGTCCTCCATGGACCTGTTGGGGCGGTATGCAAATTGCAGGGGGTCCATGTTGATGGGGAGGGAGGAGCAGATGTAGCCCTTTACTAGCTTCTCAAAGCACTTCATGGCTATGGAGGTGAGAGCTACAGGGCGGTAGTCGTTGAGGCAAGCAGGCTTGGATTTCTTGGGTACAGGGATAATAGTGGACTTCTTCAGGCAGGTGGGGATGACAGCCTGTTCTAAGGACAGGTTAAATATGTCAGTGAATACCGGGGCCAGTTGGTCGGCACAGACTTTTAGGACGCGGCCGGGGATGCCGTCCGGTCCTGCTGCCTTCCTGATATTCACTTTTTTAAAGGTCCGCCTCACCACATCGTATGAATGTGTATACATGTGAATGAATGTTGGTGGTGGTCGGAGGGGCCGTAGGCGATGATTATTCGCCACGCTTCCGTGAGTCTGCCTCAGGGCAGCTCTGGCTGCAATTGTAGCTTACCACCACCGGTATGACTGTGTATGAACGAATAATGGACTCTGTGAAGCGCTCTGGGTGTCATGAAGAGCGCTATATAAATCCAAGTCATTATTATTATTATTATTATTACCTCATGCTCTGTTACCCTGAACACTGAGTCTCCATCAGCAGCAGACCCCCCCCCCCATTGCCGTGGCTTGTGGGCTGGTGTTGTTATTACCAGCATCAAACCTCGCATAGAAGGTATTGAGGTCATTTGCTAAGGAGATGTCACTGTTCAGTTTGAGGGAGGTGCCTTTGTAGTCCGTCATCGTTTTGAGCCCCTGCCACATAGCTCTGGAGTCGGCCTGTTCAAACTGGAGTAAAATTGTATCCCTGTAGCGCCGTTTTGCCTCTATTACTGTCCTCCTTACGTTGTATCGCGCCACCTTGTGGTCATTCATGTTGCCTGCCACCAGGCCGTCGTTGTATGCTTTGGTGCGTGTTTTCAGAGCTTCACGGACGGATTTGTCTACCCAGGGTTTTTGATTTGGGTAAACTTTAATTGTGGTAGTGGGGATTGTTTCTTCCACCAAAGTACGAACAAAGTCCAGCACTGTCTCCGTGTAGACATTAATGTTATCTGTGTCGCGGAACACCCCCCAGTCTGTGCACTCAAACGCAGCTTGGAGCGTCTCCTCTGACGTCACATCCCATTTCTGCACCTCTCGCGAGACTACATGTGTGTTCTTGATTCTTTGTTTGTACTTTGGAGAAAGAAAGATGGCCGCATGATCAGACTTCCCAAAGCCACTAGCAGAATGAGCCTTGTATCCACCCTTGAATTGCGAGTAACAGTGATCTAAAATGTTACCGCCTCTGGTATTACAAGTCACATGCTGATAGAAGTCAGGCAAAACCTTTCTCAGATTGGCGCTATTGAAATCACCCACTACTCCAAGGGCGGCGTTAACGTTCGCGGCTTGGAGTTTGTTTACCTCATCGTGAAGTCTGGAGAGCCACTATCGCTGGCTTGCGGTGGAATGTACACTCCTACAAGGATGATCGCCGTTAACTCTCTCGGAAGGAAGAAAGGACGACACTTGATTGTTATATATTCCAGGTTGGGGCAGCAGTGGTTCGATAATTCCTTCACGTTGGCTGGATCGCTCCAATTGTTGTTCACCATGAAGGCGATCCCACCTCCGCGCTGTTTGCCGGATTCAGCTGTTCTATCCTTGCGGTGAATGAAGAAGTGATCGGCCGGTTGGATGGCGTGGTCCGGGGTTTCTGGCGACAGCCACGTTTCAATGAAGCAGAGAACATTACAATCTCTAACGTCTCTCTGGAATTTAATCCTTGCTCGGATGTCGTCTAATTTATTGTCAATCGATTGTACATTGGCTAGCAATATACTGGGTAGTGGCGTTCGGTGTCGTCTGGTTCTCAGTCTGTTACGAATCCCAGCTCTCTTCCCACGCCGTCTGATGGTTCCTTTGTTCCTGGGGTCAAGACCTGGTCCTGGTGTCCTCAAGATCTCAACAGGCCATTGCTGCGGTTCAGAAAGCTGATCCAGGGAGTAATCTACATTTACATTTTTTACATTACATTTAATCTAGTCGGTAAATTTCCCGTAATCCGATGTCTATAAGTGACTGACGGTCATACACATTAAATGCACCTACTGTTGGTACAGACAAAACTCTTAAAACTATAAATATTAGCAAAAGTAAGCACAGTCTCGACGGAGCGCACAGACAGGCGGCCGGACGTAGCGGCGCCATCTTCAAAGCGGCGCCACCTCCATTTCTCTCGGTGTCACCCTCTCTCTTATCTACTCTCTCTCTACTCTCTATACCAGGGCTATTCAACTAAATTGTTCAGGGGGCCACATTGTCAGAAACCCAAGGGGCCAGGGGCCGGACTGCCACAGCGCCTCCCCGTGCTATGAATATATGTACACTTGACACAACACGCAACCACATTTTCACAACTTTTATTTAACTACATTGCAAAAGTAGTATACTTTTCAAAAAAAGTGCTTCATTTATGTGCCACATCTGCAACATCTCCTGCAGAAAGTGCTTCATTTATGTCTGTGCAACAACTGCAACATCTCCTCTTCAACATTTCAATATAAAAATAAAATAAAAAACAAACAAGTGCATGATGTGCATCTGAATATTCTAACATCAACACACATTTATAGTGCAGCTGAGCTTATGAAAAAGTGCTTCATGTCTGTGCAACAACAGCAAATCACAGCATCTTATTAGCACTTATTGTCCACTCTTAACTCTCAAACATCAGGGGGGTGGGGGGCAGACAGGCCTAGCCTACATACACACATCTAATGAGAGCGATTGCACTTCTTTGACTGGGCAATGGCAGAGAAAGAGGGTTCATAGGAAGTGAGGGCTACCCGCAAACAGTGATGCAAATGCTCATTTGTCAAGGAGGCACGTTGCTTGTTTTAATGGCATTCATGTGAGAGAAACTGGATTCACAGGTGTATGTTGAGCCAAACATTGTTAGCACAGATATTGCCAGCGTTTTTATTTTGGGGAATGTCTTGACATGAATACACTTTATCCAAAATGTTGTGGTGGATTCATTCTCAAGTGCCTGCTTCAGAGCAGATGATGCTTGCATGTCAATTATTTCAAGTTGCAGGAGACCTTCATCAATGTGAAGTGATGCAAGGAACTCTTGTCCTTTTGTGGAAATAGCAGCTACATTGGCAAATGGGTTGCTCACAAAATGCATCAATTCTCTGGACATGTCAAATTCATCAAATCGACTTGCAAAGTTTTCCCTCAATTTATCAATGAAATCTGTCATTAATTGAGTGACTTTTGGCTCAATTGTGCGTGTTAACGTTGACATGAAAAGAAAAAAGTTAAAAAAAAAAATATGAAAAAAGATTTTTTTTTTTTTTTTTTTTTTTTAATTATTATCATGTAATCTTTGGCGGGCCGATCAGAATCATCCCGCGGGCCGGATCTGGCCCGCGGGCCGCCAGTTGAATAGCCCTGCTCAGGCCCGGACTGGCCATCGGGAGCACCGGGAGTTTTCCCGGTGGCCTGGCCTGCACAGATAAAAAAAAAATTTAAAATTTAAAATTTAAAAAAAATTTATATATATTTTTTTTTTATAATTTTTATTTTTTTTGTTGCCAGGCCATTGTTTCTAGTTGTGGCGGCGGCGCGGCGCGATAGTTAGATAACTTAGGTGGGTGGGGAACAACCAGGATTTCACTGTCTGCGACAGAGTTGGAGAACTATCTGACTCTCTCCCTCGGATCACACACACACAATGGAGCCGTGCTGCCGCTTGTGATTGGTGGAGGCGGGACCAGGCGATACAACTGATTGACAGTGGAGGCGGCGAATGGAATGGCAGATGGCACTCTGCAGAATACTGTAACAGCCAGGCAGTGAGCCAGGTAGTTTTGTAATAATGAAAGGTCTGTTATTTAATGTTTGTGTAAGGGCTATTTTAACTGTTGATGGGTAGTGCATCAGTAAAGTGAATATGGTATTGTGCTCTTGCTCTGTTTGAATAGGTGGAGAGAGTGGTTAACTGTATTATAATAGTAAATAGACAAATATGTTGTGCTCTTGCTTTTTTCTTTTTGAAGGTGGAGAGAGTAGCATTGCTAGTGCCACAACAGTTTTATTTGAGGTTCATAACAGTACATTGTACTAAGCAATTGTTGGCTCATTAGTTTGTGATTCACATGCACTAAAATTCACCAGAATGCAGGAAATTAAGGCCCTGTCCACACGAGAGTTTGGATTTAATATGACCGAAGTTTGAAAAAATAAAACTCCGTCCACACGGTGAACACAGGTGGACAACCGTGTATAACTGCGTACTCACGGGCAGAGCTGGAACCCAGCAACCGATACATTTAGTACAATGTAATACAATGCCAAAGCAGTAGGCGGCGATGTTGTTCAGACATGAAGGCCATTTCAACCAATCAGAAAAGACTGAACGCTCACTAAACTTCCTGTTGGGTCGCGATCTGCCATTAATTAACTGAAGAAGAAGAAGTAACGTTACCGATATGAAATGGATGTAAACGTTATTTAACAGATTGCAGAATGGGTACAATACAATACGGCTCAATACAAACAATTGTTAAGGGGATGCAGTCTGGACTGGGTTCCTTATAAGTTATAACAATAACTTGACAACACATGAGTTTAGTTTAGCTGCAGCTACATGTTTACTCTGAGCGTCAACAGACATCAGTCGATCACAACACTCTTCAACACAGACGATACGTTTTGAACAAAAGTTTGTTACAATCATTTTCATATAACGCTACTTGGGACAGCTCTGCTGTAAACACTGGTGTAGTTGGCTCTGCTCTAATCTCTCTACCCCGCGGTCTGCCGTGAACATGGGGAATAATTGCGACAGCTCTGCTGTAAACACTGGGAATAACCTCGGTTGCTATGCCCACACGCAACTGCAAAACCGCACAACTCCACCCTGGCCACCGGTTTCAAAAGACCGCGGTTGCAGTGTAGCAAATCCCCGGTTGTGTGTGGCCGAACAGTGCAACTGCGCACATACAATCACGGTTACATTAAACCCAGCGTTCGTGTGGACGGGGCCTAAGTCTTTGTAACAAAAAAAATCCTGGTGGGGGACCCCCAGACCCCCCGCTTAAAAAGTTGCCTGACTGGGGCTATAGTCCGGCCCTGGCCCTGCTCTATACCCTCTCTCTACTCTACTCTCTCTCTTTACCTTTCTCTCTCTCCCTCTATCTCTCTCTTTCCCTCTCCCCCTCTCTCTCTTTCTTTTTTTTTTTTTGAACTTTCTTTTATTTTGTGTCATAATGAACATCACATTGCAATAATCATACAGTATAGTATACTTGATTCACATATTCAATGACATTTGTTACTCAGGCTCTTCCCTCTTATTCAATTTGTTTTCAAAGTATTCAGCATAATCAAAATAAGCTGTATAATCCGAGTACGCCTCTTAAACAACCCAGTGGGGAGGGATTTTTACAATTTTTTTTTTGATTTTTTGTAGGATAAGAAACGAAAAAATAAATAGAAAAATAAATTTAGCGAAAGGAAAAAAAAAAAGAAAAAAGAACAACAAAAAAAGAAAAAAAAGAAAGAGAGGGCGGCAGACTCATGCTAGTGTATCTCCAGGTACAAGGTTACATGTGACCATCTCTGCATAAACATATCTTTTTTCAGTTGCAATTGTGCAGTCATTTCTTCCATTGTATACATCTGTCTCAGTCTCTTGGTCCATTGTTTGATTGACGGTGGTTGATTTTGTAGCCATGCCATAGTTATCATTTTCCTTGCTATTAACAGTATCACTCTCAAGATGTATAACGTATCTCCATAGTATGTGCCTTTCGGTATACATCCCAAGATATAGTACGATGGATTCAGAGGTAAGTCAAGATCTAGAATGGTTTTAATCTCATTTTTGATATTCACCCAAAATGTCTGCACCCTTGGACAGTCCCAGAAAATATGTGTATGATCTCCGATCAATCCACATCCTCTCCAACATAGTGGTGAGGACCCACCAGCAAATCCGGAGAGAACTTGAGGAGTCCTAAAGTACCTGACCTTGACCTTCCAGTCAAACTCCTTCCACATTGGACTATTTGTGATTTTATGATTGCTTGAATGGCTGTCCTCCCATTCTTCATCTTCTATGATCACATTAGCTTCCAACTCCCATTTTTCTTTAATATAGGTGGTGTCTCCTGGATCGTCTAGTTGTAACATGTTGTAAATATTGGATATCTGCTTTCTTTCCATCAAGTTTTTTTCTATTGTGTTAATAAAGTACCGCTCCACATTTGTTGGTGGTCTCTTAATTGCTTCCCACTCACTGTGAGTCATTACATAGTGTCTTATTTGAAAGTATCTAACTCTCTCTCTTTTTCTCTCTATCTATCTCTCTTTCTCTTTCCCTTTCCCCCTCTCTATCTCTCTATCTCTCTCTCTCTGTCTCTCTCCTTCTCTCTCTCTCTCTGTCCGTACACCCCGATGCCATCGGTTGAAGAAATAAAGGAGAAATAAAGAAGCTTTGAAGTTTTGTCTTATGCCTTTTGGGCCTCCCAAGACCGGAGATCAAACAGACCCTAACCGTCTACTCACCCGACTGCATTTGATTTGTCTTCTTATTTCCACCGGGAGCCGGGATTTATTGCAAAGCCGACGCCCACCTGCTGCGTACCGATGCGAGTCACCAAACAGCGTTTTTGTTTTAAGTGAGACTATGTCTTTGAAAATCTACCCTATAAGACCATCGGCTTATAGGTGCGGTTGCCTCTAAACCCATGTCTGTTCTTCGAGTATCATAAAACAAAAGGAGACAAACTGTGAATCCCAAATATCTGACTGCCGTCTCTGACAACCTCTCATGATCTTCAGATCTCCTGACGGGTTTGGATGTCAGCATTTTACAGAGCCCGTGTTGCTTGTCGTCATAAAGAAAGCACAGATCAAACCGCTTAACACAGACATGGTCTATATAATATAATATATAATACTGTATATATGGGGGCGACAGTGGCTCAGGAAGTAGAGCGGTTGTCTGATAATCATAAGGTTTGATTCCTGCTCTTCCCAGCAGCGTGTCAAAGTGTCCTTGAGCACGACCCTTCAACCCTAACTGCTCCCGATGAGCCGGTTGGCACTTTGCATGGTTGTCTCTGCCGTCTGTGTATGTGTGTGTGAGTGAATTGGTGAATGTGAGGCATAAATTGTAAAGCGCTTTGGATAAAAACACTATATAAATGCAGTCCATTTATAAATGCAGTCCATATAATATACATAATATAATATACTGAATAGTCTTTGACTTTGACCACTTTTCATTTGGAATCTGTGAACTCAAAGTGGAATCTTTTTAATATGAGCGATTTGTACCAGACATGTGTCACTCGTTTCCTCAGACAATAGTTTTTTTATAATATTTTTTTTATTATTATTATAATTTCTTTATTATTATAAAAAAAGAAAGTTCCCATACAGTAATACAAGTAAAAAGAATAAAGACCAAGCACAAAAAGTACAAATAGCTAGTTTTTCAATGGAAAAATGCAGCATAATATGTTTCAGTAATATTGAGAGTGAATCTGAAGATAGCTCTATGTGTAACCTTTCATTATAGCCCAAGATTTTGACTGTACGTCGAAGCGTTCAAGAGTTACAGTATAGCGTTTGGAGACATAGGGTCTCCAAATGGCCATTTTAGAAAAACGTATAGACATACTATTAGAAATAGTTGTGTAAAACACTCATTTTCTGTGGTATTGTTATCAACTTTAGACCTGTACTAGATAAGGCTTTAGGCTATGGACCCATTGTGTTTTCCAGGTCATACCTGATTCCTTTCAAAGGAGACCAGACTCATGCATGTGCTATAAGTATAAAGTATAATAAATTGCAGTTTACTTTGAGTATGCAATTTTCAGGCGTTATCTGAAAAATGTGCCCACCTGTTAAGAGGTTAACCTCTTAAGCCCTAGCCATATTTTCTGAAAGTTCGGCCTAAAAGTACATACCCAAGTAAAGTTGCATTCATTCATTATGTTATTCAGAGTCTTTGGTGTATGGCGGCTCCTACCCTCTGGAACTTTCTCCTGGCTGAGATTCAATGTGAGCAATTTGTACCACACTTCTGTGTCGTTATTTCACACAGCTAGAAAGGGGGGTTATTCTTGTACGCCGGGAAAGTGCAGCCGGTACCTATGAACATACACCACGCTCTCCTGAAGCCTGAAGTGAGAAGAGAGAATCCTGGGATCTGTGGCGTCGCCTTGATGTCAAATCTGGGGCTGATCCGTAGACAACCAACTGACTTTGAATGCCGATAAAATATTTGTGTGAGATCTTCCACCAAAATGAGGTTTGAAGGCGGGTTTGTTAGAAATGCTAGGATGTGCATCTCATTTAGGAGAGAATGCAACATTTGATCAATTAAATGGTGCATTCATATAGTGCTTTTATCCAAAGTGCTTTACAGTTTGTTCCTCACATTTTACCCATTCACACACCGACGGCGGAGGCAACCATGCAAGGTGCCAACCTGCTCATCGGGAGCAGCACTTCGACACAGTGCCCGGGAGGAGCGGGAATCGAACTGGGAACATCTGAATGACCAGACGACCACTGTGGCCCCCGTTTTTTGCCTATGGAGCAGCCTAGATTCTACATCTGGGTGACATCACACATTAGAAGGTAGAAAGGTTAACCTTCTGTAGTGTGGTAGTGAAAGGTTAACCTTCTGTAGTGTGGTAGTGAAAGGGTTAACCTTCTGCAGTGTGGTAGTGAAAGGTTAACCTTCTGTAGTGTGGTACTGAAAGGGTTAACCTTCTGTAGTGTGGTACTGAAAGGTTAACCTTTTAGTGTGGTAGTGAAAGGGTTAACCTTCTGTAGTGTGGTAGTGAAAGGGTTAACCTTCTGTAGTGTGGTACTGAAAGGGTTAACCTTCTGTAGTGTGGTACTAAAAGGTTAACCTTCTGTAGTGTGGTAGTGAAAGGTTAACCTTCTGTAGTGTGGCAGTGAAAGGTTAACCTTCTGTAGTGTGGTAGTGAAAGGTTAACCTTCTGTAGTGTGGTAGTGAAAGGTTAACCTTCTGTAGTGTGGTAGTGAAAGGGTTAACCTTCTGTAGTGCAGTAGTGAAAGGTTAACCTTCTGTAGTGCAGTAGTGAAAGGTTAACCTTCTGTAGTGCAGTAGTGAAAGGTTAACCTTCTGTAGTGTGGTAGTGAAAGGGTTAACCTTCTGTAGTGCGGTAGTGAAAGGTTAACCTTCTGTAGTGCAGTAGTGAAAGGTTAACCTTCTGTAGTGCAGTAGTGAAAGGTTAACCTTCTGTAGTGCAGTAGTGAAAGGTTAACCTTCTGTAGTGCAGTAGTGAAAGGTTAACCTTCTGTAGTGCAGTAGTGAAAGGTTAACCTTCTGTAGTGCAGTAGTGAAAGCCCACCTTGCAGAAGTCTCTGGACGGATGCTATACCGGAATGCTGCGTGTGGTACTGAACATTGATCAAAGCGAGCATGTAACCAACAAACATCTGTACGGGGGGTACCAAGGCTGAGCGACAAAGTGGCATCCAGGAGGATGAAACTTGCAGGTCACTGCCACCGACACCAGGAACTTCCGACTAGTAAGCTAGTGCTCTGGGAGCCGACACACGGGCGCCCCACGGACGTCCCACGCCAACATACGTGGACATACTGAGGAAGGACGCAGGTGTGGAGAGCTCTACGGAACTGGCCGGATGTATGGAGGATCGGGATGATTGGAATCTCCGCTGAGGACGACCAAATGATGAAAGGGTTAACCTTTTTTCTTTTTTTTTTTTTGATATTTTTGCACAAATCTTTCCAATATTCACAAGACATCTTTCCACAGCATAAATTATGCAACATCCAAGATTTTTTCTTTTTCGTAACATCATACAAAACATACAAAAGACTCATACAAACACATTAACAACTGACATGGAAATTAAAAAAGCACTTACAAAAAAAAAACATTACTATACATTGTGCATATATATCCCTGATGCACATACGTTACATGTAGACCGATCTACCTGCGAGCAGGTATGTGCTGCATCTTCTATCGGGATGCCATCTTTCTCCATAGTGCATGTGAGAGGATGCGTCTCAAATATATGAAGGTGTGCGTGAGAACATGTATGAATGTGTGTCTCAGATATGTGTATGTGGGTACGTGTCTCACGTAAGTATGTGTGTATGTCTCATACGTGTGTGTGTGTGTGTGTGCGAAAGGGTTAACCTTCTGTAGTGTGGTAGTGAACGGGTTAAAGTGTCATAGTAAATCATCAACACTTGCATCAATTTGGAGCGAGAGGAGCCTCAACTTCTCCTACTTTACACTGACTTTACTTTTTACTTTAACTTTTACTATTTTTTTACTTCATCAATTTCAGCCAGATATGCTTCAACAAGTAGCCTTGTTACCAAACCTCTAATGCTGCGGGGAAGACGGCAGCTGGGTTTCAGTTAATGAGAGTTTCACACCAGAGGTGTCTGCGGCGCAGGCCTTTGTTGAAAACAACGATCTAGCTCAGCCAGGGGCGTCATGCAAACCAGAATTCTGGGGGGGGGGGTACAAAAGGTTTCTTTGGGTGTGTTTTGCAAGCTATAGAGCTGCTGGTCACAGCTAAAAACATCTACAGAAAAACTCCTTGAAAATATGTAGGTCCTTAGATGCCGTCATGTGTCCAATGGAATCTTCTCTTACAGTAAAGCGATTTTACGTATAAGAACGTATTTGTTTAAATACAGTAAACTATGTTTAAAGAAGTGGGAAAAAGTGCTTACTCATGTTTACATTGTAAATCCTTATTCTTAAAAAAGAAAAGAAAAAGTGCTTATCCTTGAAGATTAAGCTGTGATTATTACATCAGTAATGGTTTCACCTCAGCACTTAGCTCATCACAATTAGACTGCTTTCTCCTCTCATCTGTTACACACATAGCAGCATAGTAATGAATGGCTGAAGATAATGAATGGAATAAAATATGTATGAGGAATACAGATAGAAGACTAGGAACTCCAGACCCTCTGATAATAATTATAATATTATAAGTATTAATAATATTAATAATGTGATATACAACATTCATTTCTGAATGTTCATTGTGATTGGTCGTTGGAGTCACATGGTAGTTTTAAGGCTCACAGACAAGGTTATCGTCCAGGGTGAGTTGGATTTGAAGCCTGGTGATCATTAAGCCCCCCCCCCCCTGCTTTCTATAAAACTACAAACGTAGAATGACCCATCTCCCATCTCCTCCATTCTAGATCGGAGGCACCATGTATAACACGGGGAAGCATGTGTCCCTGCGGCCCGACAAAGCCCACCTGGTGAACATCTCCGGGGGTCCGCTGAGCTACAGCTACCGTCTGGAGGAGGTCAGGCTGCACTTCGGCAGCGAAGACGACCAGGGCTCGGAGCACCTCCTCAACGGGCAGGGCTTCCCTGGAGAGGTGAGAGAATATACTCACAAATATGAAACATAGAGTATACATTTGTACTACATACAGTATATTGTAGTGTCACTTTAAGGGAGTCTCTCACACCAGAGTTGAAGGGTCAAGGGGGAGGAGATATAGGTAGAGTAGGAAGTGTTTGGTATGGTTGTTGTTATCCCTTTGATCGCCGGGGTTAAATTCATAATTTACCATCCCTCGCCAGCCCTATTTAACATGGAGAAGTTCCCCTTCTTTGCAGGGCTATAACTTTTTAAATTGTATTGCTAAATTGACATTACCATGGCCCATTCAAAGTCCTATATCTATTGTTCAGGGTGTAGCAACGTTATACTTTTTCATTCACATATTCATACTAAAATACGGTCTAAAGTATAAGTATGTTTTTATCGTTTTCTGCAGCTTTCTCCAGAACGTGATTTATAGCCCTAAATGCATTATATTGATGATTGTATACAGTTTGATAGCAATCGGCGCGAGATAAAAAATGTCAAATGGACGTACTTCTAGAAGTTACTTCGTATGATCTGATGTTGACCGGATGGGCGGGGGGTCGTTTATAATTCCGTGGGCAACGTTATATCATTCATCTAGTGTGGGTGATATGATCATTGGAGCAGTTAGTATAGAAGACATTACAAAATAACGCTGAGACTCACCGTAGCTTCCTCTCGCCGTTGGGAGATGAGCGTGGAACAGAATTTTTTCTATTATGGGATGTCAAAATATCCGATCCATTTCCAGGTTGTATAATAGTATATACGTCCAAATCATGTTGTTTATCGAGTTATTGGCAACGGATCGATATCCATTGTGTCGAGCTCGAGTCCCGGGACCTATAGCGAGTGATCGGACCAAATTGAAATGAGCACCAGCTTCCACTTCCCTGTTTCTTCCCTGGGCGATCTGCCGATCGGCCACCAGATGGCGCTCTTGAACCGTTAGAGAGTTGACAGGGGCTCACCAGTACATATAATGTCTCCGGGGGAGAAATATGATTTCAATCACAGATTTTTGAAATATTGATATCAAAGACGCTGTCCAGCGTCATCGGCAGAATAAGCATGGCGGGGAATGACGTGTTTCAGCGTCAACAGCGATTAAAGGGTTAAGAAATAAAGTTGGAAGTAAACCGAAGGAAGCCTGTCACTCCGTTTATTCATTCACTCCTTTCCTTCGACTTCCACATTGGTGACTCTGAATGTTGAAATGAGTAACGATGACAACGCGACATGGGGGGCGACAGTGGCTCAGGAGGTAGAGCAGTCGTCTGGCAATCCGGAGGTTCCCGGTTCGATTCCCGCTCCTCCCGGGCAGCGTGTCATTGTGTCCTTGAGCAAGACACTTAACCCCTAATTGCTCCCGATGAGCAGGTTGGCACCTTGCATGGTTGCCTCCACCGTCGGTGTGTGAATGTGTGAATGAACGGGTAAAATGTAACAAATTGTAAAGCGCTTTGGCTAAAAGCGCTATATAAAAAAGCAGCCATTTACCATTTACCATTTACAACGCTGTTCGCCCCACTGTGGCTGCGGTGACCGTAAAACTGCAGGAGTTTTGGCAACACGATCCGGACCCGTGGTTTCAACACGTCGAGGCTCAATTCCACCTGCGCTGTGTCACGGTGGACGACACCAAGTATTATCATGTCGTCGCTGCGTTGGATTCATCCACCACCCGCCGTGTAATGGGACTGCTGAGAGACCCTGCCGGGTGCCGGAAAGTACGCAGCTCTCAAGCAACAACTGTTGCGGCTTTTCCAGCTGTCCGATACGCGGTGCACTCGCCTCCTCACGATGGTGGCACCATGGCATACAACCAGCTGGCAAACGGGCTGTGTGAGCGTTTCCACCGCACCATGAAGGCTGCTCTCCGGGCTGCTCGCACAGGCAGTAATTGGGTCAACCATTTGCCGTGGGTCATGCTAGGCCTGCACTCTGCCCCAAAGGAGGATCTGCAGTCCTCTTCTGCCGAGCTCGTATTGGGCCAGCCACTAAGAGTCCCTGGGGAGTTCCTCCCAGGTGCCACACCTGGTCAGCTGCAACTCATCGTTTGGCCTGCAAAACATTCTTCACTCAGTGTTTTTGAGCTCTCACACCGCTCCCTATGGGTTACTCCAGCCACCG
This sequence comes from Notolepis coatsorum, assembly GCF_963971535.1. Classification (NCBI taxonomy): domain Eukaryota; kingdom Metazoa; phylum Chordata; class Actinopteri; order Aulopiformes; family Paralepididae; genus Notolepis; species Notolepis coatsorum. Next base: position 97,134,802 of record NC_140178.1, read on the forward strand.
GCATCCCCTCATCACCCATGGTCACACATTTCCTTGGACTTTGTCACCGGGTTACCCCCGTCGGAAAGGAAACACCACCATCCTCACGGTGGTAGACCGGTTCTTTAAGGCCGCCCACTTCATCCCCCTTCCCAGACTACCCTCTGCCAAGGAGATGTGGTCATTGACCGGGGCCCACAATTCTCTGCCCAGTTCTGGAAGGCGTTTTGCTCCCTCATCGGGGCTACAGCCAGCCTATCTTCGGGGCTATCAGCCCCAATCAAATGGCCAATCTGAGTGGGCCAACCAGGACCTGGGGACCACCCTGCGGTGCCTGGTTGCATCCAACCCCCTCCACCTGGAGTCAACAACTTGTGTGTGCCCACAATTCCCTTCCCAGTTTGGCCACTAATCTGTCCCCTTTTCAATGTTCTCTAGGATATCAATGAGATCAAATCAAAAACCCTGGGTAGACAAATCCGTCCGTGAAGCTCTGAGAGCGCGCACCAAAGCATACAACGACGGCCTAGTGGCAGGCAACATGAATGACCACAAGGTGGCGCGATACAACGTAAGGAGGACAGTGACAGAGGCCAAACGGCGCTACAGGGATAAAATTTAACTCCAGTTTGAACAGGCTGACTCTAGAGCTATGTGGCAGGGGCTCAAAACGATGACAGACTACAAACTGAACAGTGACATCTCCTTAGCAAATTACCTCAATACCTTCTATGCAAGGTTTGATGCTGGTAATAACAACACCAGTCCACAAGCCACGGCAATGGGGGGGGGGGGGGGGGTCTGCTGCTGATGGAGACTCAGTGTTCAGGGTAACAGAGCATGAGGTGAGGCGGACCTTTAAAAAAGTGAATATCAGGAAGGCAGCAGGTCCGGACGGCATCCCCGGCTGCGTCCTAAAAGTCTGTGCCGACCAACTGGCCCCGGTATTCACTGACATATTTAACCTGTCCTTAGAACAGGCTGTCATCCCCACCTGCCTGAAGAAGTCCACTATTATCCCTGTACCCAAAAAATCCAAGCCTGCTTGCCTCAACGACTACTGCCCTGTAGCTCTCACCTCCATAGCCATGAAGTGCTTTGAGAAGCTAGTAAAGGGCTACATCTGCTCCTCCCTCCCCATCAACATGGACCCCCTGCAATTTGCATACCGCCCCAACAGGTCCACGGAGGACGCCATAGCCCATGTGCTGCACACAGCAGCATCACACCTGGAGAAGAGGCAGGGGAACTATGTGAGAATGCTATTCATCGACTTACAGCTCGGCATTCAATACCATAGTCCCCTCCATACTCATAGCCAAGCTCAGGGACCTGGGCTTGAACTATGACTTCTGCCAGTGGGTCTTGGACTTCCTGACGGGCAGACCCCAGGTGGTGAGAGCAGGCAACTGCACCTCCTCATCCATCACCCTCAACATAGGGGCCCCCCAGGGCTGTGTTCTGAGTCCCCTCCTCTACTCCCTGTACACACACGACTGTGTGGCTCAGCGGAGTAGCAATACAATCATCAAATTTGCTGACGACACAGTGGTGGTGGGCCTGATCTCTGCCAACGACGAGAGGGCCTACCTGGAAGAGGTCAAGGTCCTGGCGGGATGGTGCCAGGAAAACAGCCTCTCCCTGAACGTCAGCAAAACAAAGGAGATGATTGTGGACTTCAGGAGGTCGGGGGTCAAGGACTACAGCCCCCTCAGCATCGACAGGGCACCGGTTGAGAGAGTCAACAGCTTTAAGTACCTCGGAGCCTACATATCCGAGGACTTGACATGGACCACACACATTGACAGTGTTGTGAAGAAGGCACGACAACGCCTCTACTTCCTCAGGCGCCTAAGGAAGTTCCAAGTCAGTCAGAAGATCCTTAAGAACTTCTACTCATGTACAATAGAGAGCATCCTGACTGGCAACATCACCTCCTGGTTTGGGAATAGCACTGCACAAGACCGAAGCAGACTACAAAGAGTGACACGTTCAGCCGAACGCACAATTGGAGGGGGGCTCCCCACCCTCCAGAACATTTACAACAAGCGTTGCAGGGGCAAGGCTAAGAGAATCATTAAAGACTCCAGTCACCCGAACAACTGCCTCTTTGAACTGCTGCGGTCAGGCAAGCGATACCGGAGTCTCAAGGCGAGCACAGAAAGACTCAGAAGAAGCTTCTATCCCCAGGCCATCAGGCTGCTAAACGAACAATGAACACTACACAACAACAACCATCAAACGCACATAGCACACACATCCACACGCACACACTCACTTTAAACAAACACACTGTAGCACCCACTCCACACACTTTATAGCACACACTCACTTTAAACAAACACACTGTAGCACCCACTCCCCACACTTTATATTTATTGATGAAGGATTGCACTACAACTCGTACACAGGCACGTGCACACATAGAGGCCAAGGGGTGCCTGAGCACCTGCCTTTTTGAGCCTAATCAAAAAAGTGCCTTTTTTTTTTTTTTTTTTATCGTTACGCATATAGACTGCCCTTCCAACTGAAAAATGTCAGGATATAATCAAAATATTAGGTAAAGAGAGAGATGCCCCATATTCCATTGCAGTTTGCATGGCCTCCTCAGCGTGCCTCTCCGCGGACCTATATATTTTATGCATAGCGTGGGTGGTGATGATGATGATAGAAACCGCTGTTGAATGCTGGTATTACACTCATTGAGGGACACGAAGAAGTCAAGTCCGATGGGATTTGGGAATCTCAAATACAAATCGGGATTGGAATAAAAAATGCATTTATATTAAACAATACAGAATATACAGCACTTCTTGGGGTCTGTAGGGTAAGCACTTATTCCCTCCCCCCTGAACATTTATGGAGATGTGTGGGCCTTTTAAGTCAGTGATAAAAGTGTCTTTCAAGGATAAGTGAGCTCCTGCACTGATTATTATAGTTCAATATTCAATATTTGATCACCAAAAACCCCCAAAAAGCATAAAAAGGGGGCTCCCCGCCCGGAAAGGGCCCTTGAAAATCGCCCATGCGCGCTACGTGCGCTCGGTTTATATATACACACAAGTGTAGTGCCCTTTTCAGCCTTTGAGCACCTGCCCCTCTAAAGTCCTGTGCACGTCCCTGCCTGCAGGGGTGGTAGTGCAATACCCGTGGTACGCTCGGCTGAGCGCACCACTCTCTGTAGGGCCTTCTTGTCCTGTGCCGTGCTGTTTCCATACCAGGCAGTGATGTTTCCAGTCAAGATGCTCTCTACAGCTCCAGAGTAGAAGGACTGGAGTATCTTCCCAGATACTCTGAACTTCCTTAACTGTCTCAGGTGGTAGAGGCGCTGTTTCGCCTTCTTTACGACTGAGTCTATGTGTGTTGACCATGTCAGGTCCTCTGAGATGTGGACCCCCAGGTACTTAAAGCTGCTCACCCTGTCCACGGTAGCCCCGTTAATCCTCAGTGGTGTGTGTGTCTCCTGCTGTCCTCTCCTATAATCCACGATCAGCTCCTTGGTTTTACCAATGTTCAGGAGCAGGCTGTTGTTGTGCTTAGTTGTGCTTAGTATCACATAGTTCAATATTCAATATTTGATCACCAAACCCCCCCCAAAAGCATAAAAAGGCCCCTCCCACCCAAAAATGTTCAATGTCCCAATGTTCAGGAGCAGGCTGTTGTTGTGCTTACTTGTGCTTAGTATCACATAGTTCAATATTCAATATTTGATCACCAAACCCCCCCCAAAAGCATAAAAAGGCCCCTCCCACCCAAAAAGGCCCCCCAAAAATAGCACAGGCCCAGTGCCCTTTTCAGCCTTTGAGCACCTGCCCCTCTAAAGTCCTGTACACGTCCCTGCGTCCTACGCCAACTACACTGGCTTCCCATTAAACACAGCATAGACTACAAGATCCTCCTCCATACATTCAAGGCCATCCACAACCTCGCCCCTCCATACCTGTCCGACCTCCTCCACATCAACATTCCCACCCAGTCCCTCAGGTCTGCCTCCTCCATCAACCTGACCGTCCCCCCAGCCCGTCTGTCCCCATGGGGTCAAGAGCCTTCAGCCTTTTAATTGTTGTACGGCGACCTTGAGTGTCTTGAAAGGCGCCTTATAAATAAAATGTATTATTATTATTATTATTATTATTATTATTATTATTATAAAGACATATGGTCAGGCACTCTACTACTGGCCCCTGAGCAGCTAACACTGGAGCGGTTAAAGCTGAGGTGCCTTGCTCAAGGGCACAGCTAGCAGGCACGTGCACACATAGAGCCCAATGGGTGCACAAGCACCTGCCCTTTTGTGCCTCATAAAAAAGTGCCCTTTTTATGCCAATTATCTTTACCATATTTTCTTTTTTACCTCCATATAGAGAGAGTGATCTGCAATCTGCTTGGGTTGGGGGTGCAATTCCTAACAGGCTCAACCATATGGATAAAAGTTCCCATATTATGTGCAAACTAAAAACAGATATTACATTACATTACACAAACTACAAACATATATTACATTACATTACACAAACTAAAAACAGATATTACATTACATTACACAAACTACAAACAGATATTACATTACATTACACAAACTAATGCACCACCTTTGGCTGATAGTTCAGTTCAGTAATTTTTTATTTCGGGCTTTCGACACATAACAACGGTCATTCCATAAATCACCACACTTTTACCAGCTGCTATTGCAGCATTGTCCAATTGTCCGAAAAGGGCTAGGGAGAAGCACTAGGCTTGTCGGGCCCTACCCCTGAAGACTTACGCTTAAAAAAAATCATTTTTTTTACATACATACATAGTAGATACATATAGTACACATTTCAGTGCACACATATAGTACACATTACAGTACACATTACAGTATAGTATACCTGCAGTATATAATAGTATATATAATAGTATATAGTACATAATAGTGTATACAGCACATATATAATTTGATGTGAGATATAAAGTACATGATATATACAATACAATATAGTACCATAATATAATAGTACATACTGCAAATATAGTTCAATATAATATACAAATGAATTATAATATGATTATATAATGTGATATGATATAGCGCACAATACAGTATCATACGTATTTATTATTATTATTAATTGTTTTAAATATGCCATTAAAGCTCTTCTTCCCTTCTGTAATAGATTTTTTTAGTCTAGATTTGAATTGATTTATGTTTTCACAGTATTTTTGCTCATCCTGTAGCCCATTCCACAGGGTGGCTCCGTAAGAGGAGATACATATTATTTTCAGGTTGGTTTTCATCACAGGTTTTTTGAAGTTCAATGGTCCTCTGAGGTTGTATCCCCCCTCTTTATCCAGAAATGTGCTTCTTACATTTACCGGTAATTGATTATTTCTTGCTTTGTACATAACTTGCAGAGTTTTAAAGTTTACCATATCAATGAACCTCAAAATGTGTGACTGTAGAAACAGTGTGTGTGTGTGGTCCCGATATCCTGCATTGTTTATTACTCGTATTGCTCTTTTTTGTAGGATAGTCAATGTATTTATGGTTGTTTTGCATGTGTTACCCCGTACCTCTGTGCAGTAATGCAGGTAAGGCAAGATCATTGCACAGTACAGAGTGTGCAATGAGTTGGGATTGAGTACATGTCTCACCTTACTAATAATTGAGATGCTCTTTGCCATCTTAGCCCTCACATATTCTATATGGGGTTTCCAGCCGAGTTTATTGTCTAAAATCACTCCTAGGAATTTATTTGCATATACTATTTCTATTATATTATTATCTATTATGGCTGATAGTAATTTATTAATTTCTTAGGATTTATTTTGGTCTAATAAATGTTTAAGGTTCTTAGATGGATCCCCTGCTGCCTCCTCCTCCTCTTCCTCCTCCTTCTCATCATCATCTTCCTCCTCCTACTCTTCCTCCTCTCCCTCTTCCTCCTCCTCCTAATCCTCCTCTTCCTCATCCTCCTCCTCCTCCTGCTCCTAATCCTCCTCTTCCTGCTCCTAATCCTCATCTTCCTCCTCCTCCTCTTCCTCCTCTCCCTCTTCCTCATCCTCCTCCTCCTGCTCCTAATCCTCCTCTTCCTGCTCCTAATCCTCCTCTTCCTCCTCCTCCTCCTGCTCATAATCCTCCTCTTCATAATCCTGCTCTTCCTCCTCCTCCTCCTCGTCCTCCTCCTCCTCCTCCTCCTCCTCCTCGTCCTCCTCCTCATCCTCCTAATCCTCATATTCCTAATCCTCCTCATCCTCCTCCTCCTCTTCCTCATTCTCCTCCTCCTCTTCCTCCTCCTCCTCCTCCTCCTCCTCCTCCTCCTCCTCCTCCTCCTGATCCTCCTCCTGCTCCTCCTCCTCCTGCTCCTCCAGCTCCTCCTCCTCCTCCTCCTCCTCCTCCTCCTGCTCCTGCTCCTCCTCCTCCTCCTCATCCTCCTGCTCCTCCTCCTCCTGCTCCTCCTCATCCTCCTGCTCCTCCTCCTCATCCGTCTCTTCCTCCTCCTCCTCCTCCTCCTCCTCCTCCTCCTCCTCCTCCTCCTCCTCCACAGGGAGCAGCGTACTGGCTCATGTAAAATGGCAGGCCATGCATTATGCAGCAGTTTATGCCACTGCGCTGGGTCTCCATGTCCTCGGCTACAGTCCACTTGTCGCTGCTCTGGTCGTAGCACTCCACGTTGGAGATGTTGCTGAAGACATCGTCGCCTCCGACCACGAAGAGCAGGTCGTCCAGCACCGCGATGCCAAAGTATCTGCGGGGGGTGAGCATGTCGGGCAGGGCGCTCCAGGAGTCAGTCAAGGGGCTGTAGGCCTCCGCGCTACGCAGGGCGTGTCCACCGTCTGACCCTCCCACCTGAGGACAGGACACATGAGAGGAATGTTGTAGTGTGTGGTTAAGGCAGGCAGACACTGTATTAATCCATTTAGGGAAATGAGGGCATCACAGAAGCATTGAAAGTCAAATGATATATCTATACAAATATCTAGTATAAAGCATTTGTCTCCGTGTGCACCTACTGCATAGACATGTCCTCTGTATGCTGCGACTCCCACTCCGTAACGCCTGGTGCTCATGGGGGCGATCAGAGTCCACTGTGAGCGGATCCCCCATCCTGTTGAAGCCACCACAGATGTAAACCTGTAATAAGAAAGAATATTCTAATTTAAAGACATTTCTGATTTCTGATCTAACGTTCCTTGTGTTCATCTAGCACCCTGTGTCCCTCAGTTCCACCCACCTTGCCCTGGAGGGCTGCTGCCCCGGCGTCGCCCCTGCGGTCCAGCATGGGTGAGATCACTGTCCACTGGTCGGTTTCAGGCTCGTAGCGCTCGGCGGTGTTCAGTACCACGAATCCGTTGTCCCCTCCCATGGCGTAGATACAGCCGTCCAACACGACCACGCTGAGCTCACGGCGGCGTGAGTGCATGGGAGCCGCCTGCAGCCAGCTGCGAGTGACGGGGTTGAACCTGCGCACACTGCTGAGACACTTCCAGTCGTCCCGGCCACCGACGCAGTAGACCAGACCGTGGAGATAAGCGGTGCCGTGGCACCACCGGGGACTCTCCCCCTCAACGCTCACGTCCATCCATCCACCGGCTCGGATATCGTAAGCCTCCATGGTGGTGCTGCCGCCACCCCAGCCTCCGATGGCCAATAGGACCTCCTGGGGCAGGCGTGGGCGGGTCAGGGGGTTTGGGAGCCTGTCGGAGCCAGGGGGGTTCAGGACGCTGAGGATGAGGGGCCTGCAGTCGTGGCTGTCCCTCACCACAGGGTTGTTCTGGACGTTGTTCCTGAAGTAGTCAGGCCTCATCAAGCCCATGCGAACCTGGGAAGAGACAAGCAGACAGCGGGTACAACTTAGACATCGGTTGTAGACGGTTTCTGTTGCTAGGGAACAGTTTGGACCCAAATGTTTGACAACCACTGTACTAGGGAACCTAGTGTTGTTTTAATGTAATGCACAGTAATACAATTCGTTTTTTTTAAATTTTTTATAAATGTTTTTATTTAATTTTCATACATAAAACAGAACATAACAGTACAACAATAATAATAATAATAATAATAATAATAATAATAATAATAATAATAATAATAATAATAATAATAATAATAATAATAATAATAATAATAATAATAATAATAATAATAATAATAATAATAATAATAATAATAATAATAATAACAATGACAACAGCAACGACAACAATAATAACAGTAACATGAATCATAATGACCTTGGCAAGAGACAGACAAACAAGGAAAAGTAAAATAATAAAAAAATAAATAAAATAAATGTGGCTCAGGCAATAGCAACCATGTTTGCGTATCCATAATACAATTAGTTACCTTGGGCAGCAGCAAAGGGATGTCTGCTTTACGCTCCTCACGGGAGTGGTCGATCCAACGGAGGACGGCCTCGAACACCGTCTCCTCGCTCTTCACGTTCAGGTCATCCCTCTCGATGATGTCCACCAGTTGCTGCAGGGACAGCTCCACAAACTCCTGTGAGACATGCAACATCTCCTCAAAGTGGCACACGATGCAGAGATGGGCCTTGCGCCTCAGGTCAGGGCAGCAGTAGATGTCCGTGAACCTCCAGATGCCGACACAGTTTTCCAGAGACAGCTGGCCTTCTAGGAAGTCAGAGCATGCTCCTACTATGCCAGTGACGCGAAGCTGGTCTGCAGCCACCAGAAGCTCTTCCACGTTCTCTGCTGTCACCAGCACAAAGCGTGTGTAGGAGTACTCTATGATGAGCTGTATCATACCCGGGGACACCCCAGGGATAGTGTGGACTGCTTTCTCTGAGTCGCTCCAGCGAGTGAAGAGGGCTCTGTGGGACGCAGAGTATAGAGATATCTGATGAGTAAACAGTAAGCAACATTCTGTCCTGTGTAGTAATATATTTTCACTGTAGAAGTATAGGGTCTTAGCACAGTAGAAGTATAGTATCTTTTTAGGGCAGAAGTACAGTATAGTATCTGTTTACAGTAGAAGTACAGTATAGTATATGTTTACAGTAGAAGTACAGTATATTATATGTTTACAGTAGAAATACAGTATAGTATATGTTTACAGTAGAAGTACAGTATCATATATGTTTACAGTAGAAGTGCAGTATATTATATGTTACAGTATAAGTACAGTATAGTATATGTTACAGTATAAGTACAGTATATTATATGTTTACAGTCGAAGTACAGTATACTATATGTTTACAGTATAAGTACAGTATTGTATATGTTTACAGTAGAAGTACAGTATAGTATAGGTTTACAGTAGAAGTGCAGTATAGTATATTTTTACAGTATAAGTACAGTATATTATCTGTTTACAGTAGAAGTGCAGTATAGTATATTTTACAGTAGAAGTGCAGTATAGTATATGTTTACAGTATAAGTACAGTATATTATATGTTTACAGTAGAAGTACAGTATAATATATGTTTACAGTATAAGTACAGTATTGTATATGTTTACATTAGAAGTACAGTATAGTATCTGTTTACAGTAGAAGTGCAGTATAGTATCTGTTTACAGTAGAAGTACAGTATATTATCTGTTTACAGTAGAAGTACAGTATATTATATGTTTACAGTATACATACAGTATAGTATATTTTTTACAGTAGAAGTACAGTATATTATCTTTTTACAGTATGCATACAGTATATTATCTGTTTACAGTAGAAGTACAGTATAGTATATGTTTACAGTAGAAGTACTGTATATTATCTGTGTACAGTAAAAAGTACAGTATGGTATCTGTTTACTAACCAAGCTAACCTGAACCAAGCTAACCTAAACCAAGCTAAACTGAAGCAAGCTAACCTGAACCAAGCTAAACTGAACCAAGCTAAGCTTAACCAAGCTAACCTGAACCAAGCTAACCTAAACCAAGCTAAGCTGAACCAAGCTAACCTGAACCAAGCTAACCTGAAACAAGCTAAGCTGAACAAGCTAACCTGAACCAAGCTTACCTGAAATAGTCGCTGCAGTCACACAGGAGGGCCTTGTGGGCATTTAACTCAGTGCTGTTGACTTTAATAACCACATCAGAGCCTTCCCTCCAGACGCAGCTCATTAAGGATTGTACAGGACATTGTTTCCTTTTCCATGTGGGGATTTTAAATTGTATCTACAGAATATATTCAAGCTTACAGACAAATAGCCAGGAACAACAAGTGAGATCTTCACTTGTCTTCTGAGATCTGAGAATTGTTGAATATAATCTCTACACAAATGTTCTAGAATGCTTGATTATGACATCATACTGTGACATCACAAATGTTCTAGAATGTTCTATTATGACATCATACGGTGCCATCACGAATGTTCTAGAATGTTTGATTATGACATCATACTGTGACATCACAAATGTTCTAGAATGTTCTATTATGACATCACAAATGTTCTAGAATGTTCTATTATGACATCATACTGTGACATCCAGTGATGGGAATATTTTTCAGTAAAGAGTAAACGGATTACTCTTCCAATCTTAATAACGCTGTTACCGTTACTGCCAAAAAATGCGGTGCGTTACTATGATTGAAGCTGTTTTTTTCAGTTCAGACAGATCTCTGCGCTGAGAAGCAATACTTTTTTCCTTGGTTAGTGGGCAGTGCGCGATTGGCTGAGGTTGAGTAAAATGTCATGGTAAGCCAATCAGAGGTAGAGGTGGGCGGGTGTTCGAAATAATCCAGAGGCTGACACACAGCGACAACACAAGCGACTCAGTCAACGACAGACCGCGGTTCCGTGTACGTTTTGATAGGTTGTTTGGCGAGCCCAAATAATCCAAAACTAATCCAACGAACAACACAAGCGAGCAGTCAACGACAGACAGTCCATGAGCATTTTTTGTTCACTCTTGTGTTAGTTGTGTTGCAGCGCAGGGCACTACAGTAGTGGAGGCTACAGCCTTATCAACAGTGCTGCACTTCCTGGTTTAATAGCACAGTCTTCAGGTGCTCAGATATATATATGTATGTCATGCATGTCTTAAATGTCACGATTAGATTAGTTTAGATGATTAGATTAGATTCTTATATCTGTATGTTGTGTATGTCATGAATTGAAAATGGGGGACCCTGATGTAAACAAGACGAAAGTCTCTCTGGTCTGCATCCCCTTAACAATTGTGTGTATTGAGCTGTACTGTACTGTACCCATTCTGCAATCTGTTCATTAAAATGTTCAATCAATCAGTATATATTTGTTATTTATTTTTGGTATAGTGCTTAACAAGCATAATTTAATGTTGCCCAGTTGTGGCCTGTTGAGGGGCAATACATATCAAAAGTTCCAAAACATCTATTGTGTTTGTATTTGTATGATCCACTATATAAACATAGTAATTATAATATCTACATAAATTTGATTGGAGGCTAGTCTCACTTTGTCCCACAGCAACATTAAAATTGTTTAGATTTGTGTATGTTGTTTATGTAAAAATTGTACTTGAAAGTAACACAATAGTTACTTTCTGAAGTAACTAGTTACTTTTATAATTTGTAACTGAGTAAGTAATTTAGTTACTTTTTGGAAGAAGTAACTAGTAACTGTAACTAGTTACTTTTTAAAAGTAACTTGCCCAACACTGGTGACATCACAACGGAACATGTTTGAGTACCATTTGAATAATTTAAATAATATGTTGACATTAAAAAAAGAACAAATAAAATGGTAAAAGAAACTACATAAAACAATGATACACATTATAATAAAATATTTAAGTAAAATGTATAGAAATAAAGAAAAATAAGACAATGAAATAAAGATAATAATTCATTTAAAAGCTATTTTAAAGAGGTAAGTTTTGAGCAGTGCCAACCGAGTCTGCTGTCCTAACAGACTTGGGGTCTGTAGGGTAAGCACTTATTCCCTCCGCCCTGCACATTTATGGAGATGTATGGGCCTTTTAAAGTGGAAATGAAGCAGTGAGCATAAATACATATTCATAGCATCACATTAGTATTTAGATAAGCCACAGAAGAAGTCACGTTATAAAAATAAGCAGTTTCTAAGAAAAAACGATTTGTTGTGTACATTTCTGAAGCATTTAGCATTATGGGCGCGGCCATTTTGTTGCTGACGTCATACCGTGGCTTGGGTGTATACACTCTGGTTAGCTGCCTATATTGAATGGGTCGGTTAGCAAATAAAATGTTGCCTACAAAACAACGGGACCGCGGTGGTTCTGTTTGTATTGCTCCTGGCTGTTCAAACTAATTTTACCATGTGAGAGAGAGGAAAGTTGGTTAATTTCCACAAACTACCAGTGAAAAAAACAGTGTTGTTGACATGTTGGCTCGGGCTGCCTGCACCCAGACGGCGCGACCAGCCTGTTGTACAGGGAAGGAGGATCTGCAGCGAACACTTCATTGCCTCGGATTATGTTGTTGGGGTGGGATGTTTGTCCAGAAGACCACTAATCAGCTGAAGCCGGACGCGGTTCCCTCGGTCTTCGACAGACAGACCGGCGTTAGCTCTCGGGAGCTAGT